>NW_026735509.1:0-122030 GCF_949786415.1 Peromyscus eremicus | reverse complement strand
CACGGGCCATATCTAGTTCAACTCTGCTTAGGAAACTGACAAGAACAGTAGCTCCTCTTCTGTCCAATACACTGTACTTGCTGGGAACAGAGGCGAGTGCTCTTTGCACTGTGTATGGCAAAGGTAGCACAATAGTGACTCTTCTTACCAGAAAACAACTCTTGCTCATAGGACCAGAAACTGCATGTGATTCACCTCCATTTAGGACTGGGAAACAAACGCTAGCTCGCTTTACAAGAAACACACTCTGCTTTTGAGAAAAGAGCACTCTTCTACTCTTTTGTGTTTCTATGGGGCCAGAACAGTGAGCTTGCTCAGAAGAAAAGAACTGTGCTTCCTACACACACGGACCATATCTATTCAACTCTGCTTCGGAAACTGACAAGAACAGTAGATCCTCTTCAGTCCAATACACTGTACTTGCTGGGAGCAGACGCGAGTGCTATTTGCCCTGTGTATGGCAATGGGAGCGCAATAGTGACTCTTCTTACCAGAAAACAACTCTTGCTTGTAGGACCAGAAACTGCATGGGATTCAACTCCGTTTCTCACTGGGAAACAAACACTAGCTAGCCTTACAAGAAAGACACTCTGCTTTTGAGAAAATAGCACTCTTCTACTCTACTGTGTTTCCTATGGAGTCTGAACAGTGAGCTTGCTCAAACAAAAGAAATGTCCTTCCTACACACACGGGCCATATCTAGTTCAACTCTACTTAGGAAACTGACAAGAACAGTAGCTCCTCTTCAGTCCAATACGCTGTACATGCTGGGAACAGACGCGAGTGCTATTTGCACTGTGTATGACAATGGGAGCTCAATAGTGACTCTTCTTACCAGAAAAAAACTCTTGCTTGTAGGACCAGAAACTGCATGGGATTCAACTCCATTTAGGACTGCGAAACAAAAGCTAGCTTGCCTTAGAAGAAACCCACTCTGCTTTTGAGAAAAGAGCACTCTTCTACTCTACTGTGTTTCTTATAGGGCCCGAAAAGTGAGCATGCTCAGAACAAAAGAAGTGTACTTCCTACACACACGGGCCATATCTAGTTCAACTCTGCTTAGGAACCTGACAAGAACAGTATCTCCTCTTCAGTCCAATACACTGTACTTGCTGGGAGCAGACGCGAGGGCTATTTGCACTGTGTAAGGCAATGGGAGCACAATAGTGACTCTTCTTACCAGAAAACAACTCTTGCTCGTAGGACCAGAAACTACATGTGATTCAACTCCACTTAGGACTGGGAAACAAAGGCTCGCTCGCCTTACAAGAAACACAATCTACTTTTGAGAAAAGAGCACTCTTCTACTCTACTGTGTTTCCCTTAGGACCAGAACAGTGAGCTTGCTCAGAACAAAAGAACTGTGCTTCCTACACATACGGGCCATATGTAGTTCAACTCTGCTTAGGAAACTGACAAGAACAATAGCTCCTCTTCTGTCCAATACAATGTTCTTGCTGGGAGCAGAGGCGAGAGCTATTTGCACTGTGTATGACAATGGGAGCTCAATAGTGACTCTTCTTACCAGAAAACAACTTTTGCCTGTAGGACCAGAAACTGCATGTGATTCAACTCCTTTTAGGACTGTGAAACAAAAGCTAGCTTGCCTTAGAAGAAACCCACTCTGCTTTTGAGAAAAGAGCACTCTTCTACTCTACTGTGTTTCCTATGGGGTCCGAACAGTGAGCTTGCACAGAACAAATGAACTGTGCTTCCTACACACACGTGCCATTTCTATTTAAACTCTGCTTAGGAAACTGACAAGAACAGTAGCTCCTCTACTGTACAATACACTGTACTTGGCTGGGAACAGACGTGGGTGCTATTTGCACTGTGTATGGCAATGAAGGCACAATAGTGTCTCTTTTTACCAGAACACAACTCTTGCTCGTAGGACCAGAAACTGCATGTGATTCAACTCCATTTAGGACTGGGAAACAAACGCTAGTTGCCTTACAAGAAACACACTCTGCTTTTGAGAAAAGAGCACTCTTCTACTCTACTGTGTTTCCTATAGGGCCAGAACAGTGCGCTTGTTCAGAACAAAAGAACTGTGCTTCCTACACACACGGCCATATCTGGTTCAATTCTGCTTAGGAAACTGACAAGAACAGTATCTCCTCTTCAGTCCAATACACTGTACTTGCTGGGAGCAGACGCGAGGGCTATTTGCACTGTGTAAGGCAATGGGAGCACAATAGTGACTCTTCTTACCAGAAAACAACTCTTGCTCGTAGGACCAGAAACTACATGTGATTCAACTCCACTTAGGACTGGGAAACAAAGGCTCGCTCGCCTTACAAGAAACACAATCTACTTTTGAGAAAAGAGCACTCTTCTACTCTACTGTGTTTCCCTTAGGACCAGAACAGTGAGCTTGCTCAGAACAAAAGAACTGTGCTTCCTACACATACGGGCCATATGTAGTTCAACTCTGCTTAGGAAACTGACAAGAACAATAGCTCCTCTTCTGTCCAATACAATGTTCTTGCTGGGAGCAGAGGCGAGAGCTATTTGCACTATGTATGACAATGGGAGCTCAATAGTGACTCTTCTTACCAGAAAACAACTCTTGCCTGTAGGAACAGAAACTGCATGTGATTCAACTCCTTTTAAGACTGTGAAACAAAAGCTAGATTGCCTTAGAAGAAACCCACTCTGCTTTTGAGAAAAGAGCACTCTTCTACTCTACTGTGTTTCCTATGGGGTCCGAACAGTGAGCTTGCTCAGAACAAAAGAACTGTGCTTCCTACACACACGGGCCATTTCTAGTTAAACTCTGCTTAGGAAACTGACAAGAACAGTAGCTCCTCTACTGTACAATACACTGTACTTGGCTGTGAACAGACGCGAGTGCTATTTGCACTGTGTTTGGCAATGAAAGCACAATAGTGTCTCTTTTTACCAGAACACAACTCTTGCTCGTAGGACCAGAAACTGCATGTGATTCAACTCCATTTAGGACTGGGAAACAAACGCTAGCTTGCATTACAAGATACACACTCTGCTTTTGAGAAAAGAGCACTCGTCTACTCTACTGTGTTTCCTATAGGGCCAGAACAGTGCGCTTGCTCAGAACAAAATAACTGTGCTTCCTACACACACGGGCCATATCTAGTTCAACTCTGCTTAGGAAACTGACAAGAACAGTAGCTCCTCTTCTGTCCTATACACTGTACACGCTGGGAAAAGGACGCCAGAGCTATTTGCCCTGTGTATGACAATGGGAGCGCAATAGTGACTCTTCTTACCTGAAAAAAACTCTTGCTCGTAGGACCAGAAACAGCATTGGGATTCAACTCCATTTAGGACTGGGAAACAAACACTAGCTAGCCTTACAAGAAACACACTCTGCTTCTGAGAAAAGAGCACACTTCTACTCTACTGTGTTTCCTATAGGACCAGAACTGTGAGCTTGCTCAGAATAAAAGAACTGTGCTTCCTACACACACGGGCCATATCTACTTCAACTCTGCTTAGGAAACTGACAAGAACAGCAGCTCCTCATCAGTCCAATACACTGTACTTGCTGGGAGCAGACGCCAGTGCTATTTGCACTGTGTATGGCAATGTGAGCACAATAGTGACTCTTCTTACCAGAAAACAACTCATACTCGTAGGACCAGAAACTGCATGGGATTCATTTCCACATAGGACTGGGAAACAAACGCTAGCTCGCCTTACAAGAAACACACTCTGCTTTTGAGAAAAGAGCACACTTCTACTCTACTGTGTTTCCCTATAGGGCCAGAACAGTGAGCTTGCTCAGAACAAAAGAACTGTGCTTCCTACACACACGGGCCATATCTAGTTCAACTCTGCTTATGAAACTGACAAGAACAGTAGCTCCACTTCAGTCCGATACACTGTACTTGCTGGGAACAGACACATGTGCTATTTGCCCTGTGTATGACAATGGAGCGCAATAGTGACTCTTCTTACCAGAAAACAACTCTGGCTCGTAGGACCAGAAACTGCAAGGGATTCAACACCATTTAGGACTGGGAAACAAACGCTAGCTCACCTTACAAGAAAGAGACTCTGCTTTTGAGAAAAGAGCACTCTTCTACTCTACTGTGTTTCCTATGAGGTCTGAAAAGTGAGCTTGCTCAGAACAAAAGAACTGTGCTTCACACACACGGGCCATATCTAGTTCAACTCTGCTTAGGAAACTGACAAGAACAGTAGCTCCTCTTCTGTCCAATACACTGTACTTGCTGGGAACAGAGGCGAGTGCTCTTTGCACTGTGTATGGCAAAGGTAGCACAATAGTGACTCTTCTTACCAGAAAACAACTCTTGCTCATAGGACCAGAAACTGCATGTGATTCACCTCCATTTAGGACTGGGAAACAAACGCTAGCTCGCTTTACAAGAAACACACTCTGCTTTTGAGAAAAGAGCACTCTTCTACTCTTTTGTGTTTCCTATGGGGCCAGAACAGTGAGCTTGCTCAGAAGAAAAGAACTGTGCTTCCTACACACATGGGCCATATCTAGTTCAACTCTGCTTCGGAAACTGACAAGAACAGTAGATCCTCTTCAGTCCAATACACTGTACTTGCTGGGAGCAGACGCGAGTGCTATTTGTCCTGTGTATGGCAATGGGAGCGCAATAGTGACTCTTCTTACCAGAAAACAACTCTTGCTTGTAGGACCAGAAACTGCATGAAATTCAACTCCGTTTCTCACTGGGAAACAAACACTAGCTAGCCTTACAAGAAAGACACTCTGCTTTTGAGAAAATAGCACTCTTCTACTCTACTGTGTTTCCTATGGAGTCTGAACAGTGAGCTTGCTCAAAACAAAAGAAATGTATTTCATACACACACGGGCCATATCTAGTTCAACTCTACTTAGGAAACTGACAAGAACAGTAGCTCCTCTTCAGTCCAATACGCTGTACATGCTGGGAACAGACGCGAGTGCTATTTGCACTGTGTATGACAATGGGAGCTCAATAGTGACTCTTCTTACCAGAAAAAAACTCTTGCTTGTAGGACCAGAAACTGCATGGGATTCAACTCCATTTAGGACTGGGAAACAAAAGCTACCTTGCCTTAGAAGAAACACACTCTGCTTTTGAGAAAAGAGTACTCTTCTACTCTACTGTGTTTCCTATAGGGCCCGAAAAGTGAGCTTGCTCAGAACAAAAGAAGTGTACTTCCTACACACACGGGCCATATCTAGTTCAACTCTGCTTAGGAACCTGACAAGAACAGTATCTCCTCTTCAGTCCAATACACTGTACTTGCTGGGAGCAGACGCGAGGGCTATTTGCACTGTGTAAGGCAATGGGAGCACAATAGTGACTCTTCTTACCAGAAAACAACTCTTGCTTGTAAGACCAGAAACTGCATGGGATTCAACTCCGTTTCTGACTGGAAAACAAACACTAGCTAGCCTTACAAGAAACACACTCTGCTTTTGAGAAAAGAGCACTCTTCTATTCTACTGTGTTTCCTATGGAGTCTGAACAGTGAGCTTGCTCAGAACAAAAGTAATGTCCTTCCTACACACACGGGTCATATCTAGTTCAACTCTGCTTAGGAAACTGACAAGAACAGTAGGTCCTCATCAGTCCAATACACTGTACTTGCTGGTAACATACTTGAGTGCTATTTTCACTGTGTATTGCAATGGGAGCACAATAGTGACTCTTCTTACCAGAAAAAAACTCTTGCTCATAGGACAAGAAACTGCATGTGATTCAACTTCATTTAGGACTGGGAAAAAATGCAAGCTCGCCTTAGAAGAAACACACTCTACTTTTGAGAAAAGAGCACTCTTCTTCTCTACTGTGTTTCCTATAGGACCAGAACAGTGAGCTTGCTCAGAACAAAAGAACTGTGCTTCCTACACATACGGGGCATATGTAGTTCAACTCTGCTTAGGAAACTGACAAGAATAGTAGCTCCTCTTCAGTCCAATACACTGTACTTGCTGGGAGCAGACACGAGAGCTATTTGCACTGTGTATGGCAATGGGAGCACAATAGTGACTCTTCTTACCAGAAAACAACTCTTGCTTGTAGGACCAGAAACTGCATGTGATTCAACTCCATGTAGGACTGGGAAACAAACGCTAGCTCGCCTTACAAGAAACACACTCTGCTTTTGAGAAAAGAGCACTTTTCTACTCTACTGTGTTTCTTATAGGGCCAGAACAGTGAGCATGCTCAGAACAAAAGAACTGTGCTTCCTACACACGAGACACATCTAGTTCAACTCTGCTTAGGAAACTGAAAAGAACAGTAGTTCCTCTTCAGTCCAATACAGTGTAATTGCTGGAAGCAGAAGCGAGTGCTATTTGCACTGTGTATGGCAATGGGGGAGCTATAGTGACTCTTCTTACCAGAAAACAACTCTTGCTCGTAGGACCAGAAACTGCATGTGATTCAACTCCGTTTCTGACTGGGAAACAAACACTAGCTAGCTTTACAAGAAACACACTCTGCTTTTGAGAACAGAGCACTCTTCTACTCTACTGTGTTTCCTATTGTTACCGAACAGTGAGATTGCTCAGAACAAAAGAGCTGTTCTTCCTACACAGACGGACCATATCCATTCAACTCTGCTTAGGAAACTGACAAGAACAGTAGATCCTCTTCTCTCCAATACACTGTACCTTCTGGGAACAGACGCGATTGCTATTTGCACTGTGTATTGCATCGGAAGCACAATAGTGACTCATCTTACCAGAAAATAACTCTTGCTCATAGGACCAGAAACTACATGGGATTCAACTCCATTTAGGACTGGGAAACAAACGCTAGCTCGCCTTACAAGAAACACACTCTGCTTTTGAGAAAAGAGCACTCTTCTACTCTACTGTGTTTCCGATAGGGCCAGAAGAGTGAGCTTGCTCAGAACAAATGAACTGTGCTTCCTACACGCACGGGCCATATCTAGTTCAACTCTGCTTAGGAAACTGACAAGAACAGTAGCTCCTCTTCAGTCCAACACACTGTACTTGCTGGGAACAGAAACGAGTGCTATTTGCACTGTGTATGGCAATTGGAGCGCAATAGTGACTCTTCTTACCAGAAAACAACTCTTGCTCGTAGGACCAGAAACTGCATGTGATTCAACTGCATTTAGGACTGGGAAACAAACGCTAGCTCCCCTTACAAGAAACACACTCTGCTTTTGAGAAAATAGCACTCTACTACTCTACTGTTTTTCCTAAAGGGCCAGAACAGTGAGCTTGCTCAAAACAAAAGAACTGTGCTTCCTACACACACGGGCCATATCTAGTTCAACTCTGCTTAGGAAACTGAGAAGAACAGTATCTCCTCTTCTTTCCAATACAGTGTACTTGCTGGGAACAGACGCGAGTGCTATTTGCACTGTGTATGGCTAAGGGAGCACAGTAGTGACTTTCCTAACCAGAAAACAACTCTTGATCATAGGACCAAAAAGTGCATGTGATTCAACTTTATTTAGGACTGGAAAACAAACGCTAGCTCCCCTTACAAGTAACACACTCTGCTTATGAGAAAAGAGCACTCTTCTACTCTACTGTGTTTCCTATAGGGCCAGAATAGTGAGCTTGCTCAGAACTAAAGAACTGTGCTTCCTACACACACGGGCCACATCTAGTTCAACTCTGCTTAGGAAACTGACAAGAACAGTAGCTCCTCTTCAGTCCAATACACTGTACTTGCTGGAGCAGACGCGAGTGCTCTTTACACTGTGTATGGCAATGGGAGCGCTATAGTGACTATTCTTACCAGAAAACAACTCTTGCTCTTAGGACCAGAAACTGCATGGGATTCAACTCTGTGTCTGACTGGGAAACAAACACTAGCTCGCCTTACAAGAAAAATACTCTGCTTTTGAGAAAAGAGCACTCTTCTACTCTACTGTGTTTCCTATTGGGACCGAACAGTGAGCTTGATCAGAACAAAAAAACTGTGCTTCCTACACACACAGGCCACATCTAGTTTAACTCTACTTAGGAAACTGACAAGAACAGTAGCTCCTCTTCATTCTAATAAACTGTAATTGTTGGGAACAGACGCGAGTGCTATTTGCACTGTGCATGGCAATGGGAGTGCAATAGTGACTCTTCTTACCAGAAAACAACTCTTGCTTGTAGGACCAGAAACTGCATGGGATTCAACTCCATTTAGGACTGGGAAACAAACACTAGCTCGCCTTACAAGAAACACACTCTGCTTTTGAGAAAAGAGCACTCTTCTACTCTACTGTGTTTCCTATGGGGTCCAAACAGTGAGCTTGCTGATATCAAAAGAACTGTGCTTCCTGCACAGGGGCCATATCTAGGTCAATTCTGCTTAGGAAACTAACAAGAACAGTAGCTCCTCTTCAGTTTCATACACTGTACTTGCTGGGAACAGACGCCAGTGCTATTTGCCCTGTGTATGACAATGGGAGTGCAATAGTGACTCTTCTTACCAGAAAACAACTCTTGCTCATAGGACGAGAAACTGCATGTGATTCAACTCCATTTAGGACTGGGAAATAAACACTAGCTCGCCTTACAAAAAACACACTCTGCTTTTGAGAAAAGAGCACTCTTCTACTCTACTGTGTTTCCTATAGGGCCTGAATAGTGAGCTTGCTCAGAACAAAAGAACTGTGCTTCCTACACACACGGGCCATATCTGGTTCAACTCTGCTTAGGAAACTGACAAGAACAGTAGCTCCTCTTCAGTCCAAAACACGGTACATGCTGGGAACAGAAGCCAGTGCTATTTGCCCTGTGTATGACAATGGGAGCGCAATAGTGATTCTTCTTACCAGAAAACAACTCTTGCTCGTAGGACCAGAAACTGCATGTGATTCAACTCCATTTAGGACTGGGAAACAAATCTAGCTCGCCTTACAAGAAACACACTCTGCATTTGTGAAAAGATCACTCTTCTCCTCTACTATGTTTCCTATAGGGACAGAACAGTGAGCTTGCTTAGAACAAAAGAACTGAGCTTCCTACACACAGGGGCCATATCTAGTTCAACTCTGCTTAGGAAACTGAAAAGAACAGTATCTCCTTTTAAGTCCAAAACACTGCACTTGCTGGGAACAGACGCGAGTGCTATTTGCACTGTGTATGTCAATGGGAGCGCAATAGTGACTTTCCTTACCAGAAAACAACTCTTGCTCGTAGGATCAAAACTGCATGTGATTCAACTCCATTTAGGACTGGGAAATAAACGCTAGATCTCCTTACAAGAAACACACTCTGCTTTTGAGAAAAGAGCACTCTTCTACTCTACCGTGTTTACTATGGTTTCGAACAGTGACCTTGCTCAGAACAAAAAAATTGTGCTCTCTACACACACGGGCCTTATCTAGTTCAACTCTGCTTAGGAAACTGACAAGAACAGTAGATCCTCCTCAGTCCAATACACTGTACATGCTGGGAACAGACGCCAGTGATATTTGCCCTGTGTATGACAATGGGAGCGCAATAGTGACTCTTCTTACCAGAAAAAACTCTTGCTCATCGGACCAGAAACTGCATGTGATTAAACTCCATTTAGTACTGAGAAACAAACACTAGTTCGCCTTACAAGAAACACACTCTTCTTTAGAGAAAAGAGCACTCTTCTACTCTACTGTGTTTCCTATGGGGTCGAAAAGTGAGCTTGCTCAGAACAAAAGAACTGTGCTTCCTACACACATGGGCCATATCTAGTTCAACTCTGCTTAGGAAACTGACAAGAACAGTAGCTGCTCTTCAGTCCAATACACTGTACTTGATGGGAACAGACGCGAGACCTATTTGCACTGTGTGTGGAATGGGAGGGCAATAGTGACTTTCCTTACCAGAAAACAACTCTTGCTCGTAGGACCAAAAACTGCATGTGATTCAACTCCATTTAGGACTGGGAAAGAAACGCTAGCTCGCCTTACAAGAAACACACTCTGCTTTTGAGAAAAGAGCACTCTTCTACTCTTCTGTGTTTCCTTACGGCCAGAACAGTGAGCATGCTCAGAACAAAAGAACTATGCTTCCTACACACGGCCATATCTAGTTCAATTCTGCTTTGGAAACTGACAAGAACAGTAGATCCTCTTCAGTTCCATACACTGTACTTACTGGGAACAGACACCAGTGCTATTTGCCCTGTGTATGACAATGGGAGCGCAATAGTGACTCTTCTTACCAGAAAACAACTCTTGCACATAGGACGAGAAACTGCATGTGATTCAACTCCATTTAAGACTGGGAAATAAACACTAGCTCGCCTTACAAGAAACACACTCTGCTTTTGAGTAAAGAGCACTCTTCTACTCTACTGTGTTTCCTATAGGGCCTGAATAGTGAGCTTGCTCAGAACAAAAGAACTGTGCTTCCTACACACACGGGCCATATCTAGTTACACTCTGATTAGGAAACTGACAAAAAAGTAGCTACTCTTCAGTACAATACACTGTACATGCTGGGAACAGACGCCAGTGTTATTTGCACTGTGTATGACAATGGAGCGCAATAGTGACTCTTCTTACCAGAAAACAACTCTTGCTAGTAGGACCAGAAACTGCATGGGATTCAACTCAATTTCAGACTGGGAAACAAACACTAGCTCACCTTACAAGAAACACACTCTGCTTTTGAGAAAAGAGCACTCTTCAACTATACTGTGTTTCCTATAGGGCCAGAACAGTGAGCTTGCTCAGAACAAAAGAACTGTTCTTCCTATACACAACGGCCATATCTAGTTCAACTCTGCTTAGGAAACTGACAAGAACGGTAGCTGCTCTTAAGTCCAATACACTGTACTTGCTGGGAACAAACGCCAGTGCTATTTGCACTGTGTATGGCAATGGGAGCGCAATAGTGACTCTTCTTACCAGAAACCAAATCTTGCTCATAGGACCAGAAACTGCATGTGATTGAACTCCATTTACGACTGGGAAACAAATGCTAGCTCGCCTTACAAGAAACACACTCTGCTTTTGAGAAAAGATCACTCTTCTACTCTACTGCGTTTCCTATGGGTTCGAACAGTGAGCTTGCTCAGTACAAAAGCACTGTGCTTCCTACACACAAGGCCATATCTAGTTCAATTCTGCTTAGGAATCTGACAAGAACACTAGCTCCTCTTCAGTCCAATACACTGTACATGCTGGGAACAGACCCCAATGATATTTGCCCTGTATATGACAATGGGAGCACAATAGTGACTCTTCTTACCAGAAAACAACTCTTGCTCGTAGTACCATAAACTGCATGGGATTCAACTCCATTTAGGACTGCGAAACAAACGCTAGCTCGCCTTACAAGAAACACACTCTGGTTTAGAGAAAAGAGCACTCTTCTACTCTACTGTGTGTCCTATGGGGTCCAAACAGTGAGCTTGCTCAGAACAAAAGAACTGTGCTTCCTACACACGAATCATATCTAGTTCAACTCTGCTTAGGAAACTGACAAGAACAGTAGCACCTATTCAGTCCAATACACTGTACTTGCTGGGAACAGACGCGAGTGCTATTTGCACTGTGTATGGCAATGGGAGCGCAATGTGACTTTTCTTACCAGAAAACAACTCTTGATCATAGGACCAAAAACTGCATGTGATTCAACTCCATTTAGCACTAGCAAACAAACGCTAGCTTGCCTTACAAGAAACACACTCTGCTTTTGATAAAAGAGTACTATTCTTCTCTACTGTGTTTCCTATAGTGCCAGAACAGTGATCTTGCTCAGACATAAGAACTGTGCTTCCTACACACACGGGCCATATCTAGTTCAACTCTGATTAGGAAACTGACAAGAACAGTAGCTCCTCTTCAGTACAATACACTGTACATGCTGGGAACAGACGCCAGTGTTATTTGCACTGTGTATGACAATGGGAGCACAATAGTGACTCTTCTTACCAGAAAACAACTCTTGCTCGTAGCACCAGAAACTGCATGGGATTCAACTCCATTTCAGACTGGGAAACAAACGTTAGCTCACCGTAAAAGAAACACACTCTGCTTTTGAGAAAAGAACACTCTTCTACTCTACTGTGTATCCTATAGGGCCAGAACAGTGAGCTTGCTCAGAACAAAAGAACTGTGCTTCATACACACACGGGCCATATCTAGTTCAACTCTGCTTATGAAACTGACAAAAACAGTAGCTCCTCTTCAGTCCAATACACTGTACTTGCTGGGAAAGGACGCGATTGCTATTTGCACTGTGTATGGCAATGGGAGCGCAATAGTGTCTGTTCTTACCAGAAAACAACTCTTGCTCGTAGGACCAGAAACTGCATGTGATTCAACTCCATTTAGGACTGGGAAACAAATGCTAGCTTGCCTTACAAGAAACAAACTCTGCTTTTGAGAAAAGAGTACTCTTCTACTCTACTATGTTTCCTAAAAGGTCTGAACAGTGAGCTTGCTCAGAACAAAAGAACTGTGCTTCTACACACACGGGCCATATCTAGTTCAACTGTGCTTAGGAAACTGACAAGAACAGTAGCCTCTCTTCAGTTCAATACACTGTACTTGCTGGGAGCAGACGTGAGTGCTATTTGCACTGTGTATGACAATGGAGCGCAATAGTGACACTTCTTACCAAAAACAACTATTGTTCATAGGACCAGAAACTGAGTGGGATTCAACTCCGTTTCTGACTGGGTAACAAACACTAGCTAGCCTTACAAGAAACACAATCTGCTTTTGAGAAAAGAGCACTCTTCTACTCTACTGTGTTTCCTATGGGGTCCGAACAGTGAGCTTGCTCAGAACAAAAGAACTGTGCTTCCTATACACACGGGACATTTCTAGTTAAACTCTGCTTAGGAAACTGACAAGAACAGTAGCTCCTCTACTGTACAATACACTGTACTTGGCTGTGAACAGACGCGAGTGCTATTTGCACTGTGTATGGCATTGAAAGCACAATAGTGTCTCTTTTTACCAGAACACAACTCTTGCTCGTAGGACCAGAAACTGCATGTGATTCAACTCCATTTAGGACTGGGAAACAAACACTAGCTCGCCTTACAAGATACACACTCTGCTTTTGAGAAAAGAGCACTCGTCTACTCTACTGTGTTTCCTATAGGGCCAGAACAGTGCGCTTGCTCAGAACAAAATAACTGTGCTTCCTACACACACGGGCCATATCTAGTTCAACTCTGCTTATGAAACTGACAAGAACAGTAGCTCCACTTCAGTCTGATACACTGTACTTGCTGGGAACAGACGCATGTGCTATTTGCCCTGTGTATGACAATGGGAGCGCAATAGTGACTCTTCTTACCAGAAAACAACTCTGGCTCGTAGGACCAGAAACTGCAAGGATTCAACACCATTTAGGACTGGGGAAACAAACGCTAGCTCACCTTACAAGAAAGAGACTCTGCTTTTGAGAAAAGAGCACTCTTCTACTCTACTGTGTTTTCCTATGAGGTCTGAAAAGTGAGCTTGCTCAGAACAAAAGAACTGTGCTTCACACACACGGGCCATATCTAGTTCAACTCTGCTTAGGAAACTGACAAGAACAGTAGCTCCTCTTCTGTCCAATACACTGTACTTGCTGGGAACAGAGGCGAGTGCTCTTTGCACTGTGTATGGCAAAGGTAGCACAATAGTGACTCTTCTTACCAGAAAACAACTCTTGCTCATACGACCAGAAACTGCATGTGATTCACCTCCATTTAGGACTGGGAAACAAACGCTAGCTCGCTTTACAAGAAACACACTCTGCTTTTGAGAAAAGAGCACTCTTCTACTCTTTTGTGTTTCCTATGGGGCCAGAACAGTGAGCTTGCTCAGAAGAAAAGAACTGTGCTTCCTACACACACGGGCCATATCTATTCAACTCTGCTTCGGAAACTGACAAGAACAGTAGATCCTCTTCAGTCCAATACACTGTACTTGCTGGGAGCAGACAAGAGTGCTATTTGCCCTGTGTATGGCAATGGTGAGCGCAATAGTGACTCTTCTTACCAGAAAACAACTCTTGCTTGTAGGACCAGAAACTGCATGGGATTCAACTCCGTTCTCACTGGGAAACAAACACTAGCTAGCCTTACAAGAAAGACACTCTGCTTTTGAGAAAATAGCACTCTTCAACTCTACTGTGTTTCCTATGGAGTCTGAACAGTGAGCTTGCTCAAAACAAAAGAAATGTCCTTCCTACACACACGGGCCATATCTAGTTCAACTCTACTTAGGAAACTGACAAGAACAGTAGCTCCTCTTCAGTCCAATACGCTGTACATGCTGAACAGACGCGAGTGCTATTTGCACTGTGTATGACAATGGGAGCTCAATAGTGACCTCTTCTTACCAGAAAAAAACTCTTGCTTGTAGGACCAGAAACTGCATGGGATTCAACTCCATTTAGGACTGGGAAACAAAAAGCTAGCTTGCCTTAGAAGAAACCCACTCTGCTTTTGAGAAAAGAGCACACCTTCTACTCTACTGTGTTTCTTATAGGGCCCGAAAAGTGAGCATGCTCAGAACAAAAGAAGTGTACTTCCTACACACACGGGCCTATCTAGTTCAACTCTGCTTAGGAACCTGACAAGAACAGTATCTCCTCTTCAGTCCAATACACTGTACTTGCTGGGAGCAGACGCGAGGGCTATTTGCACTGTGTAAGGCAATGGGAGCACAATAGTGACTCTTCTTACCAGAAAACAACTCTTGCTCGTAGGACCAGAAACTACTGTGATTCAACTCCACTTAGGACTGGGAAACAAAGGCTCGCTCGCCTTACAAGAAACACAATCTACTTTTGAGAAAAGAGCACTCTTCTACTCTACTGTGTTTCCCTTAGGACCAGAACAGTGAGCTTGCTCAGAACAAAAGAACTGTGCCTTCCTACACATACGGGCCATATGTAGTTCAACTCTGCTTAGGAAACTGACAAGAACAATAGCTCCTCTTCTGTCCAATACAATGTTCTTGCTGGGAGCAGAGGCGAGAGCTATTTTGCACTGTGTATGACAATGGGAGCTCAATAGTGACTCTTCTTACCAGAAAACAACTTTTGCCTGTAGGACCAGAAACTGCATGTGATTCAACTCCTTTTAGGACTGTGAAACAAAAGCTAGCTTGCCTTAGAAGAAACCACTCTGCTTTTGAGAAAAGAGCACTCTTCTACTCTACTGTGTTTCCTATGGGGTCCGAACAGTGAGCTTGCACTGAACAAATGAACTGTGCTTCCTACACACACGTGCCATTTCTAGTTAAACTCTGCTTAGGAAACTGACAAGAACAGTAGCTCTCTACTGTACAATACACTGTACTTGGCTGGGAACAGACGCGGGTGCTATTTGCACTGTGTATGGCAATGAAGGCACAATAGTGTCTCTTTTTACCAGAACACAACTCTTGCTCATAGGACCAGAAACTGCATGTGATTCAACTCCATTTAGGACTGGGAAACAAACGCTAGTTGCCTTACAAGGAAACACACTCTGCTTTTGAGAAAAGAGCACTCTTCTACTCTACTGTGTTTCCTATAGGGCCAGAACAGTGCGCTTGTTCAGAACAAAAGAACTGTGCTTCCTACACACACGGCCATATCTGGTTCAATTCTGCTTAGGAAACTGACAAGAACAGTATTTCCTCTTCAGTCCAATACACTGTACTTGCTGGGAGCAGACGCGAGGGCTATTTGCACTGTGTAAGGCAATGGGAGCACAATAGTGACTCTTCTTACCAGGAAAACAACTCTTGCTCGTAGGACCAGAAACTACATGTGATTCAACTCCACTTAGACTGGAAACAAAGGCTCGCTCGCCTTACAAGAAACACAATCTACTTTTGAGAAAAGAGCACTCTTCTACTCTACTGTGTTTCCCTAGGACCAGAACAGTGAGCTTGCTCAGAACAAAAGAACTGTGCTTCCTACACATACGGGCCATATGTAGTTCAACTCTGCTTAGGAAACTGACAAGAACAATAGCTCCTCTTCTGTCCAATACAATGTTCTTGCTGGAGTCAGAGGCGAGAGCTATTTGCACTATGTATGACAATGGAGCTCAATAGTGACTCTTCTTACAGAAAACAACTCTTGCCTGTAGGAACAGAAACTGCATGTGATTCAACTCCTTTTAAGACTGTGAAACAAAAGCTAGATTGCCTTAGAAGAAACCCACTCTGCTTTTGAGAAAAGAGCACTCTTCTACTCTACTGTGATTTCCTATGGGGTCCGAACAGTGAGCTTGCTCAGAACAAAAGAACTGTGCTTCCTACACACACGGGACATTTCTAGTTAAACTCTGCTTAGGAAACTGACAAGAACAGTAGCTCCTCTACTGTACAATACACTGTACTTGGCTGTGAACAGACGCGAGTGCTATTTGCACTGTGTTTGGCAATGAAAGCACAATAGTGTCTCTTTTTACCAGAACACAACTCTTGCTCGTAGGACCAGAAACTGCATGTGATTCAACTCCATTTAGGATTGGGAAACAAACGCTAGCTTGCATTACAAGATACACACTCTGCTTTTGAGAAAAGAGCACTCGTCTACTCTACTGTGTTTCCTATAGGGCCAGAACAGTGCGCTTGCTCAGAACAAAAGAACTGTGCTTCCTACACACACGGGCCATATCTAGTTCAACTCTGCTTAGGAAACTGACAAGAACAGTAGCTCCTCTTCTGTCCTATACACTGTACACGCTGGGAAAAGACGCCAGAGCTATTTGCCCTGTGTATGACAATGGGAGCGCAATAGTGACTCTTTCTTACCTGAAAAAAACTCTTGCTCGTAGGACCAGAAACAGCATTGGGATTCAACTCCATTTAGGACTGGGAAACAAACACTAGCTAGCCTTACAAGAAACACACTTTGCTTCTGAGAAAAGAGCACACTTCTACTCTACTGTGTTTCCTATAGGACCAGAACTGTGAGCTTGCTCAGAATAAAAGAACTGTGCTTCCTACACACACGGGCCATATCTACTTCAACTCTGCTTAGGAAACTGACAAGAACAGCAGCTCCTCATCAGTCCAATACACTGTACTTGCTGGGAGCAGACGCCAGTGCTATTTGCACTGTGTATGGCAATGTGAGCACAATAGTGACTCTTCTTACCAGAAAACAACTCTTACTCGTAGGACCAGAAACTGCATGGGATTCATTTCCACATAGGACTGGGAAACAAACGCTAGCCTCGCCCTTACAAGAAACACACTCTGCTTTTGAGAAAAGAGCACACTCTACTCTACTGTGTTCCCTATAGGGCCAGAACAGTGAGCTTGCTCAGAACAAAAGAACTGTGCTTCCTACACACACGGGCCATATCTAGTTCAACTCTGCTTATGAAACTGACAGAACAGTAGCTCCACTTCAGTCCGATACACTGTACTTGCTGGGAACAGACACATGTGCTATTTGCCCTGTGTATGACAATGGGAGCGCAATAGTGACTCTTCTTACCAGAAAACAACTCTGGCTCGTAGGACCAGAAACTGCCAAGGGATTCAACACCATTTAGGGACTGGGAGAAACTGGGAAACAAACGCTAGCTCACCTTACAAGAAAGAGACTCTGCTTTTGAGAAAAGAGCACTCTTCTACTCTACTGTGTTTCCTATGAGGTCTGAAAAGTGAGCTTGCTCAGAACAAAAGAACTGTGCTTCACACACACGGGCCATATCTAGTTCAACTCTGCTTAGGAAACTGACAAGAACAGTAGCTCCTCTTCTGTCCAATACACTGTACTTGCTGGGAACAGAGGCGAGTGCTCTTTGCACTGTGTATGGCAAAGGTAGCACAATAGTGACTCTTCTTACCAGAAAACAACTCTTGCTCATAGGACCAGAAACTGCATGTGATTCACCTCCATTTAGGACTGGGAAACAAACGCTAGCTCGCTTTACAAGAAACACACTCTGCTTTTGAGAAAAGAGCACTCTTCTACTCTTTTGTGTTTCCTATGGGGCCAGAACAGTGAGCTTGCTCAGAAGAAAAGAACTGTGCTTCCTACACACATGGGCCATATCTAGTTCAACTCTGCTTCGGAAACTGACAAGAACAGTAGATCCTCTTCAGTCCAATACACTGTACTTGCTGGGAGCAGACAAGAGTGCTATTTGTCCTGTGTATGGCAATGGGAGCGCAATAGTGACTCTTCTTACCAGAAAACAACTCTTGCTTGTAGGACCAGAAACTGCATGGGATTCAACTCCGTTTCTCACTGGGAAACAAACACTAGCTAGCCTTACAAGAAAGACACTCTGCTTTTGAGAAAATAGCACTCTTCTACTCTACTGTGTTTCCTATGGAGTCTGAACAGTGAGCTTGCTCAAAACAAAAGAAATGTATTTCATACACACACGGGCCATATCTAGTTCAACTCTACTTAGGAAACTGACAAGAACAGTAGCTCCTCTTCAGTCCAATACGCTGTACATGCTGGGAACAGACGCGAGTGCTATTTGCACTGTGTATGACAATGGGAGCTCAATAGTGACTCTTCTTACCAGAAAAAAACTCTTGCTTGTAGGACCAGAAACTGCATGGGATTCAACTCCATTTAGGACTGGGAAACAAAAGCTACCTTGCCTTAGAAGAAACACACTCTGCTTTTGAGAAAAGAGTACTCTTCTACTCTACTGTGTTTCCTATAGGGCCCGAAAAGTGAGCTTGCTCAGAACAAAAGAAGTGTACTTCCTACACACACGGGCCATATCTAGTTCAACTCTGCTTAGGAACCTGACAAGAACAGTATCTCCTCTTCAGTCCAATACACTGTACTTGCTGGGAGCAGACGCGAGGGCTATTTGCACTGTGTAAGGCAATGGGAGCACAATAGTGACTCTTCTTACCAGAAAACAACTCTTGCTTGTAAGACCAGAAACTGCATGGGATTCAACTCCGTTTCTGACTGGAAAACAAACACTAGCTAGCCTTACAAGAAACACACTCTGCTTTTGAGAAAAGAGCACTCTTCTATTCTACTGTGTTTCCTATGGAGTCTGAACAGTGAGCTTGCTCAGAACAAAAGTAATGTCCTTCCTACACACACGGGTCATATCTAGTTCAACTCTGCTTAGGAAACTGACAAGAACAGTAGGTCCTCATCAGTCCAATACACTGTACTTGCTGGTAACATACTTGAGTGCTATTTTCACTGTGTATTGCAATGGGAGCACAATAGTGACTCTTCTTACCAGAAAAAAACTCTTGCTCATAGGACAAGAAACTGCATGTGATTCAACTTCATTTAGGACTGGGAAAAAATGCTAGCTCGCCTTAGAAGAAACACACTCTACTTTTGAGAAAAGAGCACTCTTCTTCTCTACTGTGTTTCCTATAGGACCAGAACAGTGAGCTTGCTCAGAACAAAAGAACTGTGCTTCCTACACATACGGGGCATATGTAGTTCAACTCTGCTTAGGAAACTGACAAGAATAGTAGCTCCTCTTCAGTCCAATACACTGTACTTGCTGGGAGCAGACACGAGAGCTATTTGCACTGTGTATGGCAATGGGAGCACAATAGTGACTCTTCTTACCAGAAAACAACTCTTGCTTGTAGGACCAGAAACTGCATGTGATTCAACTCCATGTAGGACTGGGAAACAAACGCTAGCTCGCCTTACAAGAAACACACTCTGCTTTTGAGAAAAGAGCACTTTTCTACTCTACTGTGTTTCTTATAGGGCCAGAACAGTGAGCATGCTCAGAACAAAAGAACTGTGCTTCCTACACACGAGACACATCTAGTTCAACTCTGCTTAGGAAACTGAAAAGAACAGTAGTTCCTCTTCAGTCCAATACAGTGTAATTGCTGGAAGCAGAAGCGAGTGCTATTTGCACTGTGTATGGCAATGGGGGAGCTATAGTGACTCTTCTTACCAGAAAACAACTCTTGCTCGTAGGACCAGAAACTGCATGTGATTCAACTCCGTTTCTGACTGGGAAACAAACACTAGCTAGCCTTACAAGAAACACACTCTGCTTTTGAGAACAGAGCACTCTTCTACTCTACTGTGTTTCCTATTGTTACCGAACAGTGAGATTGCTCAGAACAAAAGAGCTGTTCTTCCTACACAGACGGACCATATCCATTCAACTCTGCTTAGGAAACTGACAAGAACAGTAGATCCTCTTCTCTCCAATACACTGTACCTTCTGGGAACAGACGCGATTGCTATTTGCACTGTGTATTGCATCGGAAGCACAATAGTGACTCATCTTACCAGAAAATAACTCTTGCTCATAGGACCAGAAACTACATGGGATTCAACTCCATTTAGGACTGGGAAACAAACGCTAGCTCGCCTTACAAGAAACACACTCTGCTTTTGAGAAAAGAGCACTCTTCTACTCTACTGTGTTTCCTATGGGGCCAGAAGAGTGAGCTTGCTCAGAACAAATGAACTGTGCTTCCTACACGCACGGGCCATATCTAGTTCAACTCTGCTTAGGAAACTGACAAGAACAGTAGCTCCTCTTCAGTCCAACACACTGTACTTGCTGGGAACAGAAACGAGTGCTATTTGCACTGTGTATGGCAATTGGAGCGCAATAGTGACTCTTCTTACCAGAAAACAACTCTTGCTCGTAGGACCAGAAACTGCATGTGATTCAACTGCATTTAGGACTGGGAAACAAACGCTAGCTCCCCTTACAAGAAACACACTCTGCTTTTGAGAAAATAGCACTCTACTACTCTACTGTTTTTCCTAAAGGGCCAGAACAGTGAGCTTGCTCAAAACAAAAGAACTGTGCTTCCTACACACACGGGCCATATCTAGTTCAACTCTGCTTAGGAAACTGAGAAGAACAGTATCTCCTCTTCTTTCCAATACAGTGTACTTGCTGGGAACAGACGCGAGTGCTATTTGCACTGTGTATGGCTAAGGGAGCACAGTAGTGACTTTCCTAACCAGAAAACAACTCTTGATCATAGGACCAAAAAGTGCATGTGATTCAACTTTATTTAGGACTGGAAAACAAACGCTAGCTCCCCTTACAAGTAACACACTCTGCTTATGAGAAAAGAGCACTCTTCTACTCTACTGTGTTTCCTATAGGGCCAGAATAGTGAGCTTGCTCAGAACTAAAGAACTGTGCTTCCTACACACACGGGCCACATCTAGTTCAACTCTGCTTAGGAAACTGACAAGAACAGTAGCTCCTCTTCAGTCCAATACACTGTACTTGCTGGGAGCAGACGCGAGTGCTCTTTACACTGTGTATGGCAATGGGAGCGCTATAGTGACTATTCTTACCAGAAAACAACTCTTGCTCTTAGGACCAGAAACTGCATGGGATTCAACTCTGTGTCTGACTGGGAAACAAACACTAGCTCGCCTTACAAGAAAAATACTCTGCTTTTGAGAAAAGAGCACTCTTCTACTCTACTGTGTTTCCTATTGGGACCGAACAGTGAGCTTGATCAGAACAAAAAAACTGTGCTTCCTACACACACAGGCCACATCTAGTTTAACTCTACTTAGGAAACTGACAAGAACAGTAGCTCCTCTTCATTCTAATAAACTGTAAATGTTGGGAACAGACGCGAGTGCTATTTGCACTGTGCATGGCAATGGGAGTGCAATAGTGACTCTTCTTACCAGAAAACAACTCTTGCTTGTAGGACCAGAAACTGCATGGGATTCAACTCCATTTAGGACTGGGAAACAAACACTAGCTCGCCTTACAAGAAACACACTCTGCTTTTGAGAAAAGAGCACTCTTCTACTCTACTGTGTTTCCTATGGGGTCCAAACAGTGAGCTTGCTGAGATCAAAAGAACTGTGCTTCCTGCACAGGGGCCATATCTAGGTCAATTCTGCTTAGGAAACTAACAAGAACAGTAGCTCCTCTTCAGTTCCATACACTGTACTTGCTGGGAACAGACGCCAGTGCTATTTGCCCTGTGTATGACAATGGGAGTGCAATAGTGACTCTTCTTACCAGAAAACAACTCTTGCTCATAGGACGAGAAACTGCATGTGATTCAACTCCATTTAGGACTGGGAAATAAACACTAGCTCGCCTTACAAAAAACACACTCTGCTTTTGAGAAAAGAGCACTCTTCTACTCTACTGTGTTTCCTATAGGGCCTGAATAGTGAGCTTGCTCAGAACAAAAGAACTGTGCTTCCTACACACACGGGCCATATCTGGTTCAACTCTGCTTAGGAAACTGACAAGAACAGTAGCTCCTCTTCAGTCCAAAACACGGTACATGCTGGGAACAGAAGCCAGTGCTATTTGCCCTGTGTATGACAATGGGAGCGCAATAGTGATTCTTCTTACCAGAAAACAACTCTTGCTCGTAGGACCAGAAACTGCATGTGATTCAACTCCATTTAGGACTGGGAAACAAATCTAGCTCGCCTTACAAGAAACACACTCTGCATTTGTGAAAAGATCACTCTTCTCCTCTACTATGTTTCCTATAGGGACAGAACAGTGAGCTTGCTTAGAACAAAAGAACTGAGCTTCCTACACACAGGGGCCATATCTAGTTCAACTCTGCTTAGGAAACTGAAAAGAACAGTATCTCCTTTTAAGTCCAAAACACTGCACTTGCTGGGAACAGACGCGAGTGCTATTTGCACTGTGTATGTCAATGGGAGTGCAATAGTGACTTTCCTTACCAGAAAACAACTCTTGCTCGTAGGATCAAAAACTGCATGTGATTCAACTCCATTTAGGACTGGGAAATAAACGCTAGATCTCCTTACAAGAAACACACTCTGCTTTTGAGAAAAGAGCACTCTTCTACTCTACCGTGTTTACTATGGTTTCGAACAGTGACCTTGCTCAGAACAAAAAAATTGTGCTCTCTACACACACGGGCCTTATCTAGTTCAACTCTGCTTAGGAAACTGACAAGAACAGTAGATCCTCCTCAGTCCAATACACTGTACATGCTGGGAACAGACGCCAGTGATATTTGCCCTGTGTATGACAATGGGAGCGCAATAGTGACTCTTCTTACCAGAAAAAACTCTTGCTCATCGGACCAGAAACTGCATGTGATTAAACTCCATTTAGTACTGAGAAACAAACACTAGTTCGCCTTACAAGAAACACACTCTTCTTTAGAGAAAAGAGCACTCTTCTACTCTACTGTGTTTCCTATGGGGTCCGAAAAGTGAGCTTGCTCAGAACAAAAGAACTGTGCTTCCTACACACATGGGCCATATCTAGTTCAACTCTGCTTAGGAAACTGACAAGAACAGTAGCTGCTCTTCAGTCCAATACACTGTACTTGATGGGAACAGACGCGAGACCTATTTGCACTGTGTGTGGAATGGGAGGGCAATAGTGACTTTCCTTACCAGAAAACAACTCTTGCTCGTAGGACCAAAAACTGCATGTGATTCAACTCCATTTAGGACTGGGAAAGAAACGCTAGCTCGCCTTACAAGAAACACACTCTGCTTTTGAGAAAAGAGCACTCTTCTACTCTTCTGTGTTTCCTTACGGCCAGAACAGTGAGCATGGTCAGAACAAAAGAACTGTGCTTCCTACACACGGCCATATCTAGTACAATTCTGCTTTGGAAACTGACAAGAACAGTAGATCCTCTTCAGTTCCATACACTGTACTTACTGGGAACAGACACCAGTGCTATTTGCCCTGTGTATGACAATGGGAGCGCAATAGTGACTCTTCTTACCAGAAAACAACTCTTGCACATAGGACGAGAAACTGCATATGATTCAACTCCATTTAAGACTGGGAAATAAACACTAGCTCGCCTTACAAGAAACACACTCTGCTTTTGAGTAAAGAGCACTCTTCTACTCTACTGTGTTTCCTATAGGGCCTGAATAGTGAGCTTGCTCAGAACAAAAGAACTGTGCTTCCTACACACACGGGCCATATCTAGTTACACTCTGATTAGGAAACTGACAAAAAAGTAGCTACTCTTCAGTACAATACACTGTACATGCTGGGAACAGACGCCAGTGTTATTTGCACTGTGTATGACAATGGGAGCGCAATAGTGACTCTTCTTACCAGAAAACAACTCTTGCTCGTAGGACCAGAAACTGCATGGGATTCAACTCAATTTCAGACTGGGAAACAAACACTAGCTCACCTTACAAGAAACACACTCTGCTTTTGAGAAAAGAGCACTCTTCAACTATACTGTGTTTCCTATAGGGCCAGAACAGTGAGCTTGCTCAGAACAAAAGAACTGTTCTTCCTATACACAACGGCCATATCTAGTTCAACTCTGCTTAGGAAACTGACAAGAACAGTAGCTGCTCTTAAGTCCAATACACTGTACTTGCTGGGAACAGATGCCAGTGCTATTTGCACTGTGTATGGCAATGGGAGCGCAATAGTGACTCTTCTTACCAGAAACCAAATCTTGCTCATAGGACCAGAAACTGCATGTGATTGAACTCCATTTACGACTGGGAAACAAATGCTAGCTCGCCTTACAAGAAACACACTCTGCTTTTGAGAAAAGATCACTCTTCTACTCTACTGCGTTTCCTATGGGTTCGAACAGTGAGCTTGCTCAGTACAAAAGCACTGTGCTTCCTACACACAAGGCCATATCTAGTTCAATTCTGCTTAGGAATCTGACAAGAACACTAGCTCCTCTTCAGTCCAATACACTGTACATGCTGGGAACAGACCCCAATGATATTTGCCCTGTATATGACAATGGGAGCACAATAGTGACTCTTCTTACCAGAAAACAACTCTTGCTCATAGGACCAGAAATTGCATGTGATTTAACTCCATTTAGGACTGAGAAACAAACACTAGCTCGCCTTACAAGAAACACACTCTACTTTTGAGAAAAGAGCACTCTTCTACTCTACTGTGTTTCCTATGAGGTCCGAACAGTGAGCTTGCTCAGAACGAAAGAACTGTGCTTCCTACACACATGGGCCATATCTAGTTCAACTCTGCTTAGGAAACTGACAAGAACAGTAGCTCCTCTTCAGTCCAATACACTGTACTTGATGGGAACAGACGCGAGTTCTATTTGCACTGTGTGTGGCAATGGGAGGGCAATAGTGACTTTCCTTACAGGAAAACAACTCTTGCTCCTAGGACCAAAAACTGCATGTGATTCAACTCCACTTAGGACTGGGAAACAAACGCTAGCTCACCTTACAAGAAACACACTCTGTTTTTGAGAAAAGAGCACTCTTCTACTCTACTGGGTTTCCTATAGGGCCATAGCAGTGTGCATGCTCAGAACAAAAGAACTGTGCTTCCTACACACACGGCCATATCTAGTTCAATTCTGCTTAGGAAACTGACAAGAACAGTAGATCCTCTTCAGTTCCATACACTGTACTTGCTGGGAACAGACGCCAGTGCTATTTGCCCTGTGTATGACAATGGGAGCGCAATAGTGACTCTTCTTACCAGAAAACAACTCTTGCTCGTAGGACCAGAAACTACATGTGATTCAACTCCATTTAGGACTGGGAAACAAACGCTAGCTCGCCTTACAAGAAACACACTCTGCTTTTGAGAAAAGAGCACTCTTCTACTCTACTGTGTTTCCTATGGGTTCGAACAGTGAGCTTGCTCAGTACAAAAGCACTGTGTTTCCTACACACACGGCCATTTCTAGTTCAATTCAGCTTAGGAAACTGACAAGAACAGTAGATCCTCTTCAGTCCAATACACTGTATTTGCTTCGAACAGAGGCCAGTGGTATTTGTCCTGTGTATGGCAATGGCAGCACAATAGTGACTCTTCTTACCAGAAAACAACTCTTGCTCGTAGTACCATAAACTGCATGGGATTCAACTCCATTTAGGACTGCGAAACAAACGCTAGCTCGCCTTACAAGAAACACACTCTGGTTTAGAGAAAAGAGCACTCTTCTACTCTACTGTGTATCCTATGGGGTCCAAACAGTGAGCTTGCTCAGAACAAAAGAACTGTGCTTCCTACACACGAATCATATCTAGTTCAACTCTGCTTAGGAAACTGACAAGAACAGTAGCACCTATTCAGTCCAATACACTGTACTTGCTGGGAACAGACGCGAGTGCTATTTGCACTGTGTATGGCAATGGGAGCGCAATGTGACTTTTCTTACCAGAAAACAACTCTTGATCATAGGACCAAAAACTGCATGTGATTCAACTCCATTTAGCACTAGGAAACAAACGCTAGCTTGCCTTACAAGAAACACACTCTGCTTTTGATAAAAGAGTACTATTCTTCTCTACTGTGTTTCCTATAGTGCCAGAACAGTGATCTTGCTCAGAACATAAGAACTGTGCTTCCTACACACACGGGCCATATCTAGTTCAACTCTGATTAGGAAACTGACAAGAACAGTAGCTCCTCTTCAGTACAATACACTGTACATGCTGGGAACAGACGCCAGTGTTATTTGCACTGTGTATGACAATGGGAGCACAATAGTGACTCTTCTTACCAGAAAACAACTCTTGCTCGTAGCACCAGAAACTGCATGGGATTCAACTCCATTTCAGACTGGGAAACAAATGCTAGCTCGCCTTACAAGAAACTCACTCTGCTTTGGAGAAAAGAGCACTCTTCTACTCTACTGTGTTTCCATTGGGGTCCGAACAGTGAGCTTGCTCAGAACAAAAGAACTGTGCTTCCTACACACATGGGCCATATCTAGTTCAAGTCTGCTTAGGAAACTGACAAGAACAGTAGCTCCTCTTCAGTCCGATACACTGTATTTGCTGGGAACAGAGGCGAGTGCTATTTGCACTGTATATGGCAACTGGAGCGCAATAGTGACTCTTCTTACCAGAAAACAACTCTTGCTCGTAGGACCAGAAACTGCATGTGATTCAACTCCATGTAGGACTGTGAAACAAACGCTAGCTCGCCTTACAAGAAACACACTCTGCTTTTGATAAAGAGCAATCTTCTACTCTACTGTTTCCTATAGGGCCAGAACAGTGAGCTTGCTCAGAACAAAAGAACTGTGCATCCTACACACACGGCCATATCCAGTTCAATTCTGCTTAGGAAACTGACAAGAACAGTAGATCCTCTTCAGTCCAATACACTGTACTTGCTGGGAACACACGCGAGTGCTATTTGCACTGTATATGGCAATTGGAGCACAATAGTGAATCTTCTTACCAGAAAACAACTCTTGCTCGTAGGACCAGAAAGGGCATGGTATTCCACTCCATTTTAGAATGGGAAACAAATGCTACCTAGCCTTACAAGAAACACACTCTGCTTTCGAGAAAAGAGCACTCTTCTACTCTACTGTGTTTCCTTTGGGGTCTAAACAGTGAGCTTGCTCAGAACAAAAGAACTGTGCTTCCTACACACACGGGCCATATCTAGTTCAACTCTTCTTAGGAAACTGACAAGAACAGTAGCTCCTCTTCAGTCCAATACACTGTACTTGCTGGAAACAGACGCCAGTGCTATTTGCCCTGTGTATGACAATAAGAGCGCAATAGTGACTCTTCTTACCAGAAAACAACTCTTGCTCGTATGACCAGAAACTGCATGGGATTCAACTCCATTTAGGACTGGGAAACAAACGCTAACTCGCCTTACAAGAAACACACTCTGCTTTGAGAAAAGTGCACTCTTCTACTCTACTGTGTTTCCTTCGGGGTCCAAACAGTGAGCTTGCTCAGAACAAAAGAACTGTGCTTCCTACACACACGAGCTATATCTAGTTCAACTCTGCTTAGGAAACTGACAAGAACAGTAGCTCCTCTTCAGTCCAATACACTGTACTTCCTGGGAAAAGACGCCAGTACTATTTGCCCTGTGTATGACAATGGGAGCTCAATAGGGACTCTTCTTATCAAAAAAAACTCTTGCTCCTAGGACCAGAAACTGCATGTGATTCAACTCCATTTAGGACTGGGAAACAAACGCTACCTCGCCTTACAAGAAACACACTCTGCTTTTGAGAAAAGAGCGCTCTTCTACTCTACTGTGTTTGGTATAGGGCCAGAATAGTGAGCTTGCTCAGAACAAAAGAACTGTGCTTCCGACACACACGGGCTATATCTAGTTCAACTCTGCTTAGGAAACTGACAAGAACAGTAGCTCCTCTTCAGTCCAATACACTGTACTTGACTGGAACAGACTCGAGTCCTATTTGCACTGTGTGTGGCAATGGAAGGGCAATAGTGACTTTCCTTACCAGAAAACAATTCTTGCTGGTAGGACCAAAAACTGCATGTGATTCAACTCCATTTAGGACTGGGAAAGAAACGCTAGCTCGCCTTACAAGAAACACACTCTGCTTTTGAGAAAAGAGCACTCTTCTACTCTACTGTGTTTCCTATAGGGCCTGAATAGTGAGCTTGCTCAGAACAAAAGAACTGTGCTTCCTACACACACGGGCCATATCTAGTTCAACTCTGCTTAGGAAACTGACAAGAACAGTAGCTCCTCTTCAGTCCAATACACTGTACATGCTGGGAACAGACGCCAGTGCTATTTGCCCTGTGTATGACAATGGGAGCGCAATAGTGATTCTTCTTACCAGAAAACAACTCTTGCTCGTAGGACCAGAAACTACATGTGATTCAACTCCATTTAGGACTGGAAAACAAACGCAAGCTCGCCTTACAAGAAACACACTCTGCTTTTGTGAAAAGATCACTATCTACTCTACTATGTTTCCTATAAGGGACAGAACAGTGAGCTTGCTCAGAACAAAAGAACTGAGCTTCCTAAACACAGGGGCCATATCTAGTTCAACTCTGCTTAGGAAACTGACAAGAAAAGTATCTCCTCTTAAGTCCAATACACTGTACTTGCTGGGAAGAGACGCGAGTGCTATTTGCACTGTGTATGTCAATGGGAGCACAATAGTGACTTTCCTTATCAGAAAACAACTCTTGCTCGTAGGATCAAAAACTGCATGTGATTCAACTCCATTTAGGACTGGGAAACAAACGCTAGCTCGCCTTACAAGAAACACACTTTACTTTTGAGAAAAGAGCACTCTTCTACTCTACTGTGTTTCCTAAAGGGCCAGAATAGTGAGCTTGCTCAGAACAAAAGAACTGTGCTTCCTACACACACGGGCCATATCTAGTTCCATTCTGCTTAGGAAACTGAAAAGAACAGTAGCTCCTCTTCAGTCCAATACACTGTACTTGCTGGGAACAGACGCAAGTGCTGTTTGCTCTGTGTATGGCAATTGGAGCGCAATAGTGACTTTCCTTAACAGAAAACAACTCTTGCTCATAGGATCAAAAACTGCATGTGATTCAACTCCTTTTAGGACTGGGAAACAAACGCTAGCTCGCCTTAGGAGAAACACACTCTGCTTTTGAGAAAAGATCACAATTCTACTCTACTGTGTTTTTTATAGGGCCAGAACAGTGAGCTTGCTCAGAACAAAAGAACTGTGCTTCCTACACACACGGCCATATCTAGTTCAATTCTGCTTTGGAAACTGGCAACAACAGTAGATCCTCTTCAGTCCAATACACTGTACATTGTGGGAACAGACGCCAGTGCTATTTGCCCTGTGTATGACAATGGGAGTGCAATAGTGACTCTTCTTACCAGAAAACAACTCTTCATCTTGGGACCAGAAACTGCATGTGATTGAACTCCAATTAGGACTGGGAAACAAATGCTAGCTCGCCTTACAAGAAACACACTCTGCTTTTGAGAAAAGAGCACTCTTCTACTCTACTGTGTTTCCTATAGAACCAAAACAGTGAGCTTGCTCAGAACAAAAGAACTGTGCTTGCTACACACACGACCATATCTGGTTCAATTCTGCTTAGGAAACTGACAAGAGCAGTAGCTCCTCTTCAGTCCAAAACACGGTACATGCTGGGAACAGAAGCCAGTGCTATTTGCCCTGTGTATGACAATGGGAGCGCAATAGTGATTCTTCTTACCAGAAAACAACTCTTGCTCGTAGGACCAGAAACTGCATGTGATTCAACTCCATTTAGGACTGGGAAACAAATCTAGCTCGCCTTACAAGAAACACACTCTGCATTTGTGAAAAGATCACTCTTCTCCTCTACTATGTTTCCTATAGGGACAGAACAGTGAGCTTGCTTAGAACAAAAGAACTGAGCTTCCTACACACAGGGGCCATATCTAGTTCAACTCTGCTTAGGAAACTGAAAAGAACAGTATCTCCTTTTAAGTCCAAAACACTGCACTTGCTGGGAACAGACGCGAGTGCTATTTGCACTGTGTATGTCAATGGGAGTGCAATAGTGACTTTCCTTACCAGAAAACAACTCTTGCTCGTAGGATCAAAAACTGCATGTGATTCAACTCCATTTAGGACTGGGAAATAAACGCTAGATCTCCTTACAAGAAACACACTCTGCTTTTGAGAAAAGAGCACTCTTCTACTCTACCGTGTTTACTATGGTTTCGAACAGTGACCTTGCTCAGAACAAAAAAATTGTGCTCTCTACACACACGGGCCTTATCTAGTTCAACTCTGCTTAGGAAACTGACAAGAACAGTAGATCCTCCTCAGTCCAATACACTGTACATGCTGGGAACAGACGCCAGTGATATTTGCCCTGTGTATGACAATGGGAGCGCAATAGTGACTCTTCTTACCAGAAAAAACTCTTGCTCATCGGACCAGAAACTGCATGTGATTAAACTCCATTTAGTACTGAGAAACAAACACTAGTTCGCCTTACAAGAAACACACTCTTCTTTAGAGAAAAGAGCACTCTTCTACTCTACTGTGTTTCCTATGGGGTCCGAAAAGTGAGCTTGCTCAGAACAAAAGAACTGTGCTTCCTACACACATGGGCCATATCTAGTTCAACTCTGCTTAGGAAACTGACAAGAACAGTAGCTGCTCTTCAGTCCAATACACTGTACTTGATGGGAACAGACGCGAGACCTATTTGCACTGTGTGTGGAATGGGAGGGCAATAGTGACTTTCCTTACCAGAAAACAACTCTTGCTCGTAGGACCAAAAACTGCATGTGATTCAACTCCATTTAGGACTGGGAAAGAAACGCTAGCTCGCCTTACAAGAAACACACTCTGCTTTTGAGAAAAGAGCACTCTTCTACTCTTCTGTGTTTCCTTACGGCCAGAACAGTGAGCATGCTCAGAACAAAAGAACTGTGCTTCCTACACACGGCCATATCTAGTACAATTCTGCTTTGGAAACTGACAAGAACAGTAGATCCTCTTCAGTTCCATACACTGTACTTACTGGGAACAGACACCAGTGCTATTTGCCCTGTGTATGACAATGGGAGCGCAATAGTGACTCTTCTTACCAGAAAACAACTCTTGCACATAGGACGAGAAACTGCATGTGATTCAACTCCATTTAAGACTGGGAAATAAACACTAGCTCGCCTTACAAGAAACACACTCTGCTTTTGAGTAAAGAGCACTCTTCTACTCTACTGTGTTTCCTATAGGGCCTGAATAGTGAGCTTGCTCAGAACAAAAGAACTGTGCTTCCTACACACACGGGCCATATCTAGTTACACTCTGATTAGGAAACTGACAAAAAAGTAGCTACTCTTCAGTACAATACACTGTACATGCTGGGAACAGACGCCAGTGTTATTTGCACTGTGTATGACAATGGGAGCGCAATAGTGACTCTTCTTACCAGAAAACAACTCTTGCTCGTAGGACCAGAAACTGCATGGGATTCAACTCAATTTCAGACTGGGAAACAAACACTAGCTCACCTTACAAGAAACACACTCTGCTTTTGAGAAAAGAGCACTCTTCAACTATACTGTGTTTCCTATAGGGCCAGAACAGTGAGCTTGCTCAGAACAAAAGAACTGTTCTTCCTATACACAACGGCCATATCTAGTTCAACTCTGCTTAGGAAACTGACAAGAACAGTAGCTGCTCTTAAGTCCAATACACTGTACTTGCTGGGAACAGATGCCAGTGCTATTTGCACTGTGTATGGCAATGGGAGCGCAATAGTGACTCTTCTTACCAGAAACCAAATCTTGCTCATAGGACCAGAAACTGCATGTGATTGAACTCCATTTACGACTGGGAAACAAATGCTAGCTCGCCTTACAAGAAACACACTCTGCTTTTGAGAAAAGATCACTCTTCTACTCTACTGCGTTTCCTATGGGTTCGAACAGTGAGCTTGCTCAGTACAAAAGCACTGTGCTTCCTACACACAAGGCCATATCTAGTTCAATTCTGCTTAGGAATCTGACAAGAACACTAGCTCCTCTTCAGTCCAATACACTGTACATGCTGGGAACAGACCCCAATGATATTTGCCCTGTATATGACAATGGGAGCACAATAGTGACTCTTCTTACCAGAAAACAACTCTTGCTCATAGGACCAGAAATTGCATGTAATTTAACTCCATTTAGGACTGAGAAACAAACACTAGCTCGCCTTACAAGAAACACACTCTACTTTTGAGAAAAGAGCACTCTTCTACTCTACTGTGTTTCCTATGAGGTCCGAACAGTGAGCTTGCTCAGAACGAAAGAACTGTGCTTCCTACACACATGGGCCATATCTAGTTCAACTCTGCTTAGGAAACTGACAAGAACAGTAGCTCCTCTTCAGTCCAATACACTGTACTTGATGGGAACAGACGCGAGTTCTATTTGCACTGTGTGTGGCAATGGGAGGGCAATAGTGACTTTCCTTACAGGAAAACAACTCTTGCTCCTAGGACCAAAAACTGCATGTGATTCAACTCCACTTAGGACTGGGAAACAAACGCTAGCTCACCTTACAAGAAACACACTCTGTTTTTGAGAAAAGAGCACTCTTCTACTCTACTGGGTTTCCTATAGGGCCATAGCAGTGTGCATGCTCAGAACAAAAGAACTGTGCTTCCTACACACACGGCCATATCTAGTTCAATTCTGCTTAGGAAACTGACAAGAACAGTAGATCCTCTTCAGTTCCATACACTGTACTTGCTGGGAACAGACGCCAGTGCTATTTGCCCTGTGTATGACAATGGGAGCGCAATAGTGACTCTTCTTACCAGAAAACAACTCTTGCTCGTAGGACCAGAAACTACATGTGATTCAACTCCATTTAGGACTGGGAAACAAACGCTAGCTCGCCTTACAAGAAACACACTCTGCTTTTGAGAAAAGAGCACTCTTCTACTCTACTGTGTTTCCTATGGGTTCGAACAGTGAGCTTGCTCAGTACAAAAGCACTGTGTTTCCTACACACACGGCCATTTCTAGTTCAATTCAGCTTAGGAAACTGACAAGAACAGTAGATCCTCTTCAGTCCAATACACTGTATTTGCTTCGAACAGAGGCCAGTGGTATTTGTCCTGTGTATGGCAATGGCAGCACAATAGTGACTCTTCTTACCAGAAAACAACTCTTGCTCGTAGTACCATAAACTGCATGGGATTCAACTCCATTTAGGACTGCGAAACAAACGCTAGCTCGCCTTACAAGAAACACACTCTGGTTTAGAGAAAAGAGCACTCTTCTACTCTACTGTGTATCCTATGGGGTCCAAACAGTGAGCTTGCTCAGAACAAAAGAACTGTGCTTCCTACACACGAATCATATCTAGTTCAACTCTGCTTAGGAAACTGACAAGAACAGTAGCACCTATTCAGTCCAATACACTGTACTTGCTGGGAACAGACGCGAGTGCTATTTGCACTGTGTATGGCAATGGGAGCGCAATGTGACTTTTCTTACCAGAAAACAACTCTTGATCATAGGACCAAAAACTGCATGTGATTCAACTCCATTTAGCACTAGGAAACAAACGCTAGCTTGCCTTACAAGAAACACACTCTGCTTTTGATAAAAGAGTACTATTCTTCTCTACTGTGTTTCCTATAGTGCCAGAACAGTGATCTTGCTCAGAACATAAGAACTGTGCTTCCTACACACACGGGCCATATCTAGTTCAACTCTGATTAGGAAACTGACAAGAACAGTAGCTCCTCTTCAGTACAATACACTGTACATGCTGGGAACAGACGCCAGTGTTATTTGCACTGTGTATGACAATGGGAGCACAATAGTGACTCTTCTTACCAGAAAACAACTCTTGCTCGTAGCACCAGAAACTGCATGGGATTCAACTCCATTTCAGACTGGGAAACAAATGCTAGCTCGCCTTACAAGAAACTCACTCTGCTTTGGAGAAAAGAGCACTCTTCTACTCTACTGTGTTTCCATTGGGGTCCGAACAGTGAGCTTGCTCAGAACAAAAGAACTGTGCTTCCTACACACATGGGCCATATCTAGTTCAAGTCTGCTTAGGAAACTGACAAGAACAGTAGCTCCTCTTCAGTCCGATACACTGTATTTGCTGGGAACAGAGGCGAGTGCTATTTGCACTGTATATGGCAACTGGAGCGCAATAGTGACTCTTCTTACCAGAAAACAACTCTTGCTCGTAGGACCAGAAACTGCATGTGATTCAACTCCATGTAGGACTGTGAAACAAACGCTAGCTCGCCTTACAAGAAACACACTCTGCTTTTGATAAAGAGCAATCTTCTACTCTACTGTTTCCTATAGGGCCAGAACAGTGAGCTTGCTCAGAACAAAAGAACTGTGCATCCTACACACACGGCCATATCCAGTTCAATTCTGCTTAGGAAACTGACAAGAACAGTAGATCCTCTTCAGTCCAATACACTGTACTTGCTGGGAACACACGCGAGTGCTATTTGCCCTGTGTATGACAATGGGAGCTCAATAGGGACTCTTCTTATCAAAAAAAACTCTTGCTCCTAGGACCAGAAACTGCATGTGATTCAACTCCATTTAGGACTGGGAAACAAACGCTACCTCGCCTTACAAGAAACACACTCTGCTTTTGAGAAAAGAGCGCTCTTCTACTCTACTGTGTTTGGTATAGGGCCAGAATAGTGAGCTTGCTCAGAACAAAAGAACTGTGCTTCCGACACACACGGGCTATATCTAGTTCAACTCTGCTTAGGAAACTGACAAGAACAGTAGCTCCTCTTCAGTCCAATACACTGTACTTGACTGGAACAGACTCGAGTCCTATTTGCACTGTGTGTGGCAATGGAAGGGCAATAGTGACTTTCCTTACCAGAAAACAATTCTTGCTGGTAGGACCAAAAACTGCATGTGATTCAACTCCATTTAGGACTGGGAAAGAAACGCTAGCTCGCCTTACAAGAAACACACTCTGCTTTTGAGAAAAGAGCACTCTTCTACTCTACTGTGTTTCCTATAGGGCCTGAATAGTGAGCTTGCTCAGAACAAAAGAACTGTGCTTCCTACACACACGGGCCATATCTAGTTCAACTCTGCTTAGGAAACTGACAAGAACAGTAGCTCCTCTTCAGTCCAATACACTGTACATGCTGGGAACAGACGCCAGTGCTATTTGCCCTGTGTATGACAATGGGAGCGCAATAGTGATTCTTCTTACCAGAAAACAACTCTTGCTCGTAGGACCAGAAACTACATGTGATTCAACTCCATTTAGGACTGGAAAACAAACGCAAGCTCGCCTTACAAGAAACACACTCTGCTTTTGTGAAAAGATCACTATCTACTCTACTATGTTTCCTATAAGGGACAGAACAGTGAGCTTGCTCAGAACAAAAGAACTGAGCTTCCTAAACACAGGGGCCATATCTAGTTCAACTCTGCTTAGGAAACTGACAAGAAAAGTATCTCCTCTTAAGTCCAATACACTGTACTTGCTGGGAAGAGACGCGAGTGCTATTTGCACTGTGTATGTCAATGGGAGCACAATAGTGACTTTCCTTATCAGAAAACAACTCTTGCTCGTAGGATCAAAAACTGCATGTGATTCAACTCCATTTAGGACTGGGAAACAAACGCTAGCTCGCCTTACAAGAAACACACTTTACTTTTGAGAAAAGAGCACTCTTCTACTCTACTGTGTTTCCTAAAGGGCCAGAATAGTGAGCTTGCTCAGAACAAAAGAACTGTGCTTCCTACACACACGGGCCATATCTAGTTCCATTCTGCTTAGGAAACTGAAAAGAACAGTAGCTCCTCTTCAGTCCAATACACTGTACTTGCTGGGAACAGACGCAAGTGCTGTTTGCTCTGTGTATGGCAATTGGAGCGCAATAGTGACTTTCCTTAACAGAAAACAACTCTTGCTCATAGGATCAAAAACTGCATGTGATTCAACTCCTTTTAGGACTGGGAAACAAACGCTAGCTCGCCTTAGGAGAAACACACTCTGCTTTTGAGAAAAGATCACAATTCTACTCTACTGTGTTTTTTATAGGGCCAGAACAGTGAGCTTGCTCAGAACAAAAGAACTGTGCTTCCTACACACACGGCCATATCTAGTTCAATTCTGCTTTGGAAACTGGCAACAACAGTAGATCCTCTTCAGTCCAATACACTGTACATTGTGGGAACAGACGCCAGTGCTATTTGCCCTGTGTATGACAATGGGAGTGCAATAGTGACTCTTCTTACCAGAAAACAACTCTTCATCTTGGGACCAGAAACTGCATGTGATTGAACTCCAATTAGGACTGGGAAACAAATGCTAGCTCGCCTTACAAGAAACACACTCTGCTTTTGAGAAAAGAGCACTCTTCTACTCTACTGTGTTTCCTATAGAACCAAAACAGTGAGCTTGCTCAGAACAAAAGAACTGTGCTTGCTACACACACGACCATATCTGGTTCAATTCTGCTTAGGAAACTGACAAGAGCAGTAGCTCCTCTTCAGTCCAATACACGGTACATGCTGGGAACAGAAGCCAGTGCTATTTGCGCTGTGTATGACAATGGGAGCGCAATAGTGATTCTTCTTACCAGAAAACAACTCTTGCTCATAGGACTAGAAACTACATGTGATTCAACTCCATTTATGACTGGGAAACAAACGCTAGATTGCCTTACAAGAAACACACTCTGCATTTGTGAAAAGATCACTCTTCTCCTCTACTATGTTTCCTATAGGGACAGAACAGTGAGCTTGATTAGAAGAAAAGAACTGAGCTTCCTACACACAGGGGCCATATCTAGTTCAACTCTGCTTAGGAAACTGACAAGAACAGTATCTCCTCTTAAGTCCAATACACTGTACTTGCTGGGAACAGACGCGAGTGCTATTTGCACTATGTATGTCAATGGGAGCGCAATAGTGACTTTCCTTACCAAAAAACAACTCTTGCTCGTAGGATCAAAAACTGCATGTGATTCAACTCCGTTTAGGACTGGGAAACAAATGCTAGCTCGCCTTACAAGAAACACACTTTACTTTTGAGAAAAGAGCACTCTTCTACTCTACTGTGTTTCCTTTAGGGCCAGAATTGTGAGCTTGCTCAGAACAAAAGAACTGTGCTTCCTACACACACGGGCCATATCTAGTTTCATTCTGCTTAGGAAACTGACAAGAACAGTAGCTCCTCTTCAGTCCAATACACTGTACCTGCTCTGAACAGACGCGAGTGCTTTTTGCTCTGTGTATGGCAATTGGAGCGCAATAGTGACTTTCCTTACCAGAAAACAACTCTTGCTCATAGGATCAAAAACTGCATGTGATTCAACTCCTTTTAGGACTGGGAAACAAACGCTAGCTCGCCTTAGGAGAAACACACTCTGCTTTTGAGAAAAGATCACTCTTCTTCTCTACTGTGTTTTTTATAGGGCCAGAACATTGAGATTGCTCAGAACAAAAAAACTGTGCTTCCTACACACACGGCCATATCTAGTTCAATTCTGCTTAGGAAACTGGCAACAACAGTAGATCCTCTTCAGTCCAATACCCTGTACATGCTGGGAACAGACGCCTGTGCTATTTGCCCTGTGTATGACAAGGGGAGCGCAATAGTGACTCTTCTTACCAGAAAACAACTCTTGATCTTGGGACCAGAAACTGCATGTGATTGAACTCCATTTAGGACTGGGAAACAAATGCTAGCTTGCCTTACAAGAAACACACTCTGCTTTTGAGAAAAGAGCACTCTTCTACTCTACTGTGTTTCCTATAGAGCCAAAACAGTGAGCTAACTCAGAACAAAAGAACTGTGCTTCCTACACACACGGCCATATCTGGTTCAATTCTGCTTAGGAAACTGACAAGAATAGTAGATCCTCTTCAGTCCAATACACTGTATATGCTGGGAATGGACGCCAGGGCTATTTGCCTTGTGTATGACAATGGGAGCACAATAGTGACTCTTCTTATCAGAAAAGAACTCTTGCTCGTAAGACTAGAAACTGCATGTGATTCAACTCCATTTAGGACTGGGAAACAAACGCTATCTCGACTTACAAGAAACACACTCTGCTTTTGAGAAAAGAGCACTCTTCTACTCTACTGTGTTTCCTATGGGGTCCGAACAGTGAGCTTGCTCAGAACAAAAGAACTGTGCTTCCTACACACACCGGCCATATCTAGTTCAACTCTGCTTAAGAAACTGATAAGAACAGTAGCTCATCTTCAGTCCAATACACTGTACCTGCTGGGAACAGACGCGAGTGCTATTTGCACTATGTATGGCAATGGGAGCGCAATAGTGACTTTCCTTACCAGAAGACAACTCTTGCTTGTAGGATCAAAAACTGCATGTGATTCAACTCCATTTAGGACTGGGAAACAAACGCTATCTCGACTTACAAGAAACACACTCTGCTTTTGAGAAAAGAGCACTCTTCTACTCTACTGTGTTTCCTATGGGGTCCGAACAGTGAGCTTGCTCAGAACAAAAGAACTGTGCTTCCTACACACACCGGCCATATCTACTTCAACTCTGCTTAAGAAACTGATAAGAACAGTAGCTCATCTTCAGTCCAATACACTGTACCTGCTGGGAACAGACGCGAGTGCTATTTGCACTGTGTATGGCAATGGGAGCGCAATAGTGACTTTCCTTACCAGAAGACAACTCTAGCTCGTAGGACCTGAAACTGCATGTGATTCAACTCCATTTAGGACTGGGAAATAAACGCTAGATCGCCTTACAAGAAACACACTCTGCTTTTGATAAAAGATCACTCTTCTACTCTTCTGTGTTTCCTATAGGGCCAGAACAGTGAGCTTGCTCAGAACATAAGAACTGTGCTTCCTACACACGGGCCATATCTAGTTCAACTCTGCTTAGGAAACTGACAAGAACAGTAGCTCCTCTTCAATCCGATACACTGTACTAGCTGGGAAAAGACGCGAGTGCTTTTTGTAATGTGTATGGCAATGGGAGCCCAATAGTGACTTTCCTTACCAGAAAACAACTCTTGCTCGTAGGATCAAAAACTGCATGTGATTCAACTCCATTTAGGACTGGGAAACAAACGCTAGCTCGCCTTACGAGAAACACACTCTCCTTTTGAGAAAAGATCACTCTTCTACTCTACTGTGTTTTTTATAGGGCCAGAACAGTGAGCTTGCTCAGAACAAAAGAACTGTGCTTCCTACACACACGGCCATATCTAGTTCAATTCTGCTTAGGAAACTGACAACAACAGTAGATCCTCTTCAGTCCAATACACTGTACATGCTGGGAACTGACGCCAGTGCAACTTGCACTGTGTATGACAAAGGGAGCACAATAGTGACTCTTCTTACCAGAAAACAACTCTTGCTCATAGGACCAGAAACTGCATGTGATTGAACTCCATTTAGGACTGGGAAACAAATGCTAGCTTGCCTTACAAGAAACACACTGTGCTTTTGAGAAAAGGGCACTCTTCTACTCTACTGTGTTTCTTATGGGTTCGAACAGTGAGCTTGCTCAGTACAAAAGAACTGCGCTTCCTACACACACGGCCATATCTAGTTCAATTCTGCTTAGGATACTGAAAAGAACAGTATCTCCTCTTCAGTCCAATACACTGTACATGCTGGGAACAGACGCCAGTGTTATTTGCGCTGTGTATGAAAATGGGAGCGCAATAGTTACTCTTCTCACCAGAAAACAACTCTTGCTCGTAGGACCAGAAACTGCATGGGATTCAACTCCTTTTATGACTGGGAAACAAATGCTAACCCGCCTTACAAGAAACACACTCTGCTTTTGAGAAAAGAGCACTCTTCTACTCTACTGTGTTTACTATGGGTTCGAACAGTGAGCTTGCTCAGAACAAAAGAACTGTGATTCCTACACACATGGCCATATCCTGTTCACTTCTACTTAGAAAACTGACAAGAACAGTAGCTCCTCTTCAGTCCAATACACTGTACATGCTGGGAACAGACGCCAGTGCTATTTGCCCTGTGTATGACAATGGGAGCGCAATAGTGACTCTTCTTACCAGAAAAAAATTCTTGCTCGTAGGACCAGAAACTGCATGTGATTCAACTCCATTTAGGACTGGGAAACAAACGCTAGCTCGCCTTACAAATAAAACACTCTGCTTTTGAGAAAAGAGCACTCTTCTACTCTACTGTGTTTCCTATGGGGTCCAAACAGTGAGCTTGCTCAGAACAAACGAACTGTGCTTCCTACACACACGGCCATATCTAGTTCAACTCTGCTTAGGAAACTGACAAGAACAGTAGCTCCTCTTCAGTCCAATACACTGTACTTGCTGGGAACAGACGCGAGTGCTATTTGCACTGTATATGGCAATGGGAGCCCAATAGTGACTCTTCTTACCAGAAGACAACTCTTGCTCGTAGGACCAGAAACTACATGTGATTCAACTCCATTTCAGACTGGGAAACAAACACTACCTCACCTTACAAGAAATACACTCTGCTTTTGAGAAAAGAGGACTCTTCTACTCTACTGTGTTTCCTATGGGGTCCGAACAGTGAGCTTGCTCAGAACAAAAGAACTGTGCTTCCTACACACACGGGCCATATCTTGTTCAACTCTGCTTAGGAAACTGACAAGAACAGTAGCTCCTCTTCAGTCCAATACACTGTACTTGCTGGGAACAGACGCGAGTGCTATTTGCAGTGTATATGGCAATTGGAGCGCAATAGTTACTCTTCTTACCAGAAAACAACTCTTGCTTCTAGGACCAGAAACTGCATGTGATTCAACTCCATTTAGGACTGGGAAACAAACGCTAGCTCGCCTTACAAGAAACCCACTCTGCTTTTGAGAAAAGAGCACTCTTCTACTCTACTGTGTTTCCTTTGGGGTCCGAACAGTGAGCTTGCTCAGAACAAATGAACTGTGCTTCCTACACACACGGGCCATATCTTGTTCAACTCTGCTTAGGAAACTGACAAGAACAGTAGCTCCTCTTCAGTCCAATACACTGTACTTGCTGGGAACAGACGCCAGTGCTATTTGCCCTGTGTATGACAATGGGAGCTCAATAGTTACTCTTCTTACCAAAAAAAAAACTCTTGCTCGTAGGATCAGAAACTGCATGTGATTCAACTCCATTTAGGACTGGGAAACAAACGCTAGCTGGCCTTACAAGAAACACACTCTGCTTTTGAGAAAAGAGCACTCTTATACTCTACTGTGTTTCCTAGAGGGCCAGAACAGTGAGCTTGCTCAGAACAAAAGAACTGTGCTTCCTACACACACGGCCATATCTATTTCAATTCTGCTTAGGAAACTGACAAGATCAGTAGATCCTCTTCCGTCCCATACACTGTACTTGCTGGGAACAGACGCCAGTGCTATTTGCCCTGCCTGTGGATGACAATGGGAGAGCAGTAGTGACTCTTCTTACCAGAAAACAACTCTTGCTCGTAGGACCAGAAACTGCATGTGATTCAACTCCATTTAGGACTGGGAAACAAAAGCTAGCTCGCCTTACAAGAAACACACTCTGCTTTTGAGAAAAGAGCACTCTTCTACTCTACTGTGTTTCCTATGTGGTCCGAACAGTGAGCTTGCTCAGAACAAAAGAACTGTTCTTCCTACACACAGGGGCCATATCTAGTTCAACTCTGCTTAGGAAACTGACAAGAACAGTAGCTCCTCTTAAGTCCAATACACTGTACTTGCTGGGAACAGACGCCAGTGCTATTTGCACTGTGTATGGCAATGGGAGCACAATAGTGACTCTTCTTACCAGAAACCAAATCTTGCTCATAGGACCAGAAACTGCATGAGATTGAACTCCATTTAGGACTGGGAAACAAATGCTAGCTCGCCTTACAAGAAACACACTCTGCTTTTGAGAAAAGAGCACTCTTCTACTCTACTGTGTTTCCTATGGGTTCGAACAGTGAGCTTGCTCAGAACAAAAGAACTGTGCTTCCTAAACACATGGGCCATATCTAGTTCAACTCTGCTTAGGAAACTGACAAGAACAGTAGCTCCTCTTCAGTCCTATACACTGTACTTGATGGGAACAGACGCGAGTCCTATTTGCACTGTGTGTGGCAATGGGAGGGCAATAGTGACTTTCCTTACCAGAAAACAACTCTTGCTCGTAGGACCAAAAACTGCATGTGATTCAACTCCATTTAGGACTGGGAAACAAATGCTAGCTCGCCTTACAAGAAACACACTCTGCTTTTGAGAAAAGAGCACTCTTCTACTCTACTGGGTTTCCTATAGGGCCAGAACAGTGAGCATGCTCAGAATAAAAAAACAGTGCTTCCTACACACACGGCCATATCTAGTTCAATTCTGCTTAGGAAACTGACAAGAACAGTAGATCCTCTTCGGTTCCATACTCTGTACTTGCTGGGAACAGACGCCAGTGCTATTTGCCCTGTGTATGACAATGGGAGCGCAATAGTGACTCTTCATACCAGAAAACACCTCTTGCTCGTAGGACCAGAAACTACATGTGATTCAACTCCATTTAGGACTGGGAAACAAACGCTAGCTCACCTTACAAGAAACACTCTCTCCTTTAGAGAAAAGAGCACTCTTATACTCTACTGTGTTTCCTATGGGGTCCGAACAGTGAGCCTGCTCAGAACAAAAGAACTGTGCTTCCTACACACACGGGCCATATCTTGTTCAACTCTGCTTAGGAAACTGACAAGAACAGTAGCTCCTCTTCAGTCCAATACACTGTACTTGCTGGGAACAGACGCGAGTGCTATTTGCAGTGTATATGGCAATTGGAGCGCAATAGTTACTCTTCTTACCAGAAAACAACTCTTGCTCGTAGGACCAGAAACTGCATGTGATTCAACTCCATTTAGGACTGGGAAACAAACGCTAGCTCGCCTTACAAGAAACCCACTCTGCTTTTGAGAAAAGAGCACTCTTCTACTCTACTGTGTTTCCTTTGGGGTCCGAACAGTGAGCTTGCTCAGAACAAAAGAACTGTGCTTCCTACACACACGGGCCATATCTAGTTCAACTCTGCTTAGAAAACTGACAAGAATAGTAGATCCTCTTCAGTACCATACACTGTCCTGCTGGGAACAGACGCCAGTGCTTTTTGCCCTTTGTACGACAATGGGAGTGCAATAGTGACGCTTCTTACCAGAAGACAACTCTTGCTCGTCGGACCAGAAACTGCATGTCATTCAACTCCATTTAGGACTGGGAAACAAACGCTAGCTCGCCTTACAAGAAACACTCTCTGCTTTTGAGAAAAGAGGACTCTTCTACTCTACTCTGTTTCCTTTAGGGCCAGAATAGTGAGTTGCTCAGAACAAAAGAACTGTGCTTCCTACACACACGGGCTATATCTAGTTCAACTCTGCTTAGGAAACTGACAAGAACAGTAGCTCCTCTTCAGTCCAATACACTGTACTTGCTGGGAACAGACGCCAGTGCTATTTGCCCTGTGTATGACAATGGGAGCTCAATAGTTACTCTTCTTACCAAAAAAAAACTCTTGCTCGTAGGATCAGAAACTGCATGTGATTCAACTCCATTTTGGACTGGGAAACAAACGCTAGCTGGCCTTACAAGAAACACACTCTGCTTTTGAGAAAAGAGCACTCTTATACTCTACTGTGTTTCCTACAGGGCCAAAACAGTGAGCTTGCTCAGAACAAAAGAACTGTGCTTCCTACACACACGGCCATATCTATTTCAATTCTGCTTAGGAAACTGACAAGATCAGTAGATCCTCTTCCGTGCCATACACTGTACTTGCTGGGAACAGACGCCAGTGCTATTTGCCCTGTGGATGACAATGGGAGAGCAGTAGTGAGTCTTCTTACCAGAAAACAACTCTTGCTCGTAGGACCAGAAACTGCATGTGATTCAACTCCATTTAGGACTGGGAAACAAAAGCTAGCTCGCCTTACAAGAAACACACTCTGCTTTTGAGAAAAGAGCACTCTTCTACTCTACTGTGTTTCCTATGTGGTCCGAACAGTGAGCTTGCTCAGAACAAAAGAACTGTTCTTCCTACACACAGGGGCCATATCTAGTTCAACTCTGCTTAGGAAACTGACAAGAACAGTAGCTCCTCTTAAGTCCAATACACTGTACTTGCTGGGAACAGACGCCAGTGCTATTTGCACTGTGTATGGCAATGGGAGCACAATAGTGACTCTTCTTACCAGAAACCAAATCTTGCTCATAGGACCAGAAACTGCATGAGATTGAACTCCATTTAGGACTGGGAAACAAATGCTAGCTCGCCTTACAAGAAACACACTCTGCTTTTGAGAAAAGAGCACTCTTCTACTCTACTGTGTTTCCTATGGGTTCGAACAGTGAGCTTGCTCAGAACAAAAGAACTGTGCTTCCTAAACACATGGGCCATATCTAGTTCAACTCTGCTTAGGAAACTGACAAGAACAGTAGCTCCTCTTCAGTCCTATACACTGTACTTGATGGGAACAGACGCGAGTCCTATTTGCACTGTGTGTGGCAATGGGAGGGCAATAGTGACTTTCCTTACCAGAAAACAACTCTTGCTCGTAGGACCAAAAACTGCATGTGATTCAACTCCATTTAGGACTGGGAAACAAATGCTAGCTCGCCTTACAAGAAACACACTCTGCTTTTGAGAAAAGAGCACTCTTCTACTCTACTGGGTTTCCTATAGGGCCAGAACAGTGAGCATGCTCAGAATAAAAAAACAGTGCTTCCTACACACACGGCCATATCTAGTTCAATTCTGCTTAGGAAACTGACAAGAACAGTAGATCCTCTTCGGTTCCATACTCTGTACTTGCTGGGAACAGACGCCAGTGCTATTTGCCCTGTGTATGACAATGGGAGCGCAATAGTGACTCTTCATACCAGAAAACACCTCTTGCTCGTAGGACCAGAAACTACATGTGATTCAACTCCATTTAGGACTGGGAAACAAACGCTAGCTCACCTTACAAGAAACACTCTCTCCTTTAGAGAAAAGAGCACTCTTATACTCTACTGTGTTTCCTATGGGGTCCGAACAGTGAGCCTGCTCAGAACAAAAGAACTGTGCTTCCTACACACACGGGCCATATCTTGTTCAACTCTGCTTAGGAAACTGACAAGAACAGTAGCTCCTCTTCAGTCCAATACACTGTACTTGCTGGGAACAGACGCGAGTGCTATTTGCAGTGTATATGGCAATTGGAGCGCAATAGTTACTCTTCTTACCAGAAAACAACTCTTGCTCGTAGGACCAGAAACTGCATGTGATTCAACTCCATTTAGGACTGGGAAACAAACGCTAGCTCGCCTTACAAGAAACCCACTCTGCTTTTGAGAAAAGAGCACTCTTCTACTCTACTGTGTTTCCTTTGGGGTCCGAACAGTGAGCTTGCTCAGAACAAAAGAACTGTGCTTCCTACACACACGGGCCATATCTAGTTCAACTCTGCTTAGAAAACTGACAAGAATAGTAGATCCTCTTCAGTACCATACACTGTCCTGCTGGGAACAGACGCCAGTGCTTTTTGCCCTTTGTACGACAATGGGAGTGCAATAGTGACGCTTCTTACCAGAAGACAACTCTTGCTCGTCGGACCAGAAACTGCATGTCATTCAACTCCATTTAGGACTGGGAAACAAACGCTAGCTCGCCTTACAAGAAACACTCTCTGCTTTTGAGAAAAGAGGACTCTTCTACTCTACTCTGTTTCCTTTAGGGCCAGAATAGTGAGTTGCTCAGAACAAAAGAACTGTGCTTCCTACACACACGGGCTATATCTAGTTCAACTCTGCTTAGGAAACTGACAAGAACAGTAGCTCCTCTTCAGTCCAATACACTGTACTTGCTGGGAACAGACGCCAGTGCTATTTGCCCTGTGTATGACAATGGGAGCTCAATAGTTACTCTTCTTACCAAAAAAAAACTCTTGCTCGTAGGATCAGAAACTGCATGTGATTCAACTCCATTTTGGACTGGGAAACAAACGCTAGCTGGCCTTACAAGAAACACACTCTGCTTTTGAGAAAAGAGCACTCTTATACTCTACTGTGTTTCCTACAGGGCCAAAACAGTGAGCTTGCTCAGAACAAAAGAACTGTGCTTCCTACACACACGGCCATATCTATTTCAATTCTGCTTAGGAAACTGACAAGATCAGTAGATCCTCTTCCGTGCCATACACTGTACTTGCTGGGAACAGACGCCAGTGCTATTTGCCCTGTGGATGACAATGGGAGAGCAGTAGTGAGTCTTCTTACCAGAAAACAACTCTTGCTCGTAGGACCAGAAACTGCATGTGATTCAACTCCATTTAGGACTGGGAAACAAAAGCTAGCTCGCCTTACAAGAAACACACTCTGCTTTTGAGAAAAGAGCACTCTTCTACTCTACTGTGTTTCCTATGTGGTCCGAACAGTGAGCTTGCTCAGAACAAAAGAACTGTTCTTCCTACACACAGGGGCCATATCTAGTTCAACTCTGCTTAGGAAACTGACAAGAACAGTAGCTCCTCTTAAGTCCAATACACTGTACTTGCTGGGAACAGACGCCAGTGCTATTTGCACTGTGTATGGCAATGGGAGCACAATAGTGACTCTTCTTACCAGAAACCAAATCTTGCTCATAGGACCAGAAACTGCATGTGATTGAACTCCATTTAGGACTGGGAAACAAATGCTAGCTCGCCTTACAAGAAACACACTCTGCTTTTGAGAAAAGATCACTCTTCTACTCTACTGTGTTTCCTATGGGTTCAAACAGTGAGCTTGCTCAGAACAAAAGAACTGTGCTTCCTAAACACATGGGCCATATCTAGTTCAACTCTGCTTAGGAAACTGACAAGAAGAGTAGCTCCTCTTCAGTCCTATACACTGTACTTGATGGGAACAGATGCGAGACCTATTTGCAATGTGTGTGGCAATGGGAGGGCAATAGTGACTTTCCTTACCAGAAAACAACTCTTGCTCATAGGACCAAAAACTGCATGTGATTCAACTCCATTTAGGACTGGGAAACAAATGCTAGCTCGCCTTACAAGAAACACACTCTGCTTTTGAGAAAAGAGCACTCTTCTACTCTACTGGGTTTCCTATAGGGCCAGAACAGTGAGCATGCTCAGAATAAAAAAACAGTGCTTCCTACACACACGGCCATATCTAGTTCAATTCTGCTTAGGAAACTGACAAGAACAGTAGATCCTCTTCGGTTCCATACACTGTACTTGCTGGGAACAGACGCCAGTGCTATTTGCCCTGTATATGACAATGGGAGCGCAATAGTGACTCTTCATACCAGAAAACACCTCTTGCTCGTAGGACCAGAAACTACATGTGATTCAACTCCATTTAGGACTGGGAAACAAACGCTAGCTCGCCTTACAAGAAACACTCTCTCCTTTAGAGAAAAGAGCACTCTTCTACTCTACTGTGTTTCCTATGGGGTCCGAACAGTGAGCTTGCTCAGAACAAAAGAACTGTGCTTCCTACACACACGGGCCATATCTTGTTCAACTCTGCTTAGGAAACTGACAAGAACAGTAGCTCCTCTTCAGTCCAATACACTGTACTTGCTGGGAACAGACGCGAGTGCTATTTGCAGTGTATATGGCAATTGGAGCGCAATAGTTACTCTTCTTACCAGAAAACAACTCTTGCTCGTAGGACCAGAAACTGCATGTGATTCAACTCCATTTAGGACTGGGAAACAAACGCTAGCTCGCCTTACAAGAAACCCACTCTGCTTTTGAGAAAAGAGCACTCTTCTACTCTACTGTGTTTCCTTTGGGGTCCGAACAGTGAGCTTGCTCAGAACAAAAGAACTGTGCTTCCTACACACACGGGCCATATCTAGTTCAACTCTGCTTAGAAAACTGACAAAAATAGTAGATCCTCTTCAGTACCATACACTGTCCTGCTGGGAACAGACGCCAGTGCTTTTTGCCCTTTGTATGACAATGGGAGTGCAATAGTGACGCTTCTTACCAGAAGACAACTCTTGCTCGTCGGACCAGAAACTGCATGTCATTCAACTCCATTTAGGACTGGGAAACAAACGCTAGCTCGCCTTACAAGAAACACTCTCTGCTTTTGAGAAAAGAGGACTCTTCTACTCTACTCTGTTTCCTTTAGGGCCAGAATAGTGAGTTGCTCAGAACAAAAGAACTGTGCTTCCTACACACACGGGCTATATCTAGTTCAACTCTGCTTAGGAAACTGACAAGAACAGTAGCTCCTCTTCAGTCCAATACACTGTACTTGCTGGGAACAGACGCCAGTGCTATTTGCCCTGTGTATGACAATGGGAGCTCAATAGTTACTCTTCTTACCAAAAAAAACCTCTTGCTCGTAGGATCAGAAACTGCATGTGATTCAACTCCATTTAGGACTGGGAAACAAACGCTAGCTGGCCTTACAAGAAACACACTCTGCTTTTGAGAAAAGAGCACTCTTATACTCTACTGTGTTTCCTACAGGGCCAAAACAGTGAGCTTGCTCAGAACAAAAGAACTGTGCTTCCTACACACACGGCCATATCTATTTCAATTCTGCTTAGGAAACTGACAAGATCAGTAGATCCTCTTCCGTCCCATACACTGTACTTGCTGGGAACAGACGCCAGTGCTATTTGCCCTGTGGATGACAATGGGAGAGCAGTAGTGACTCTTCTTACCAGAAAACAACTCTGCTCGTAGGACCAGAAACTGCATGTGATTCAACTCCATTTAGGACTGGGAAAAAAAAGCTAGCTCGCCTTACAAGAAACACACTCTGCTTTTGAGAAAAGAGCACTCTTCTACTCTACTGTGTTTCCTATGTGGTCCGAACAGTGAGCTTGCTCAGAACAAAAGAACTGTTCTTCCTACACACAGGGGCCATATCTAGTTCAACTCTGCTTAGGAAACTGACAAGAACAGTAGCTCCTCTTAAGTCCAATACACTGTACTTGCTGGGAACAGACGCCAGTGCTATTTGCACTGTGTATGGCAATGGGAGCACAATAGTGACTCTTCTTACCAGAAACCAAATCTTGCTCATAGGACCAGAAACTGCATGTGATTGAACTCCATTTAGGACTGGGAAACAAATGCTAGCTCGCCTTACAAGAAACACACTCTGCTTTTGAGAAAAGATCACTCTTCTACTCTACTGTGTTTCCTATGGGTTCGAACAGTGAGCTTGCTCAGTACAAAAGCACTGTGCTTCCTACACACAAGGCCATATCTAGTTCAATTCTGCTTAGGAAACTGACAAGAACAGTAGCTCCTCTTCAGTCCAATACACTGTACATGTTGGGAACAGACGCCAGTGATATTTGCCCTGTGTATGACAATGGGAGCACAATAGTGACTCTTCTTACCAGAAAACAACTCTTGCTCATAGGACCAGAAACTGCATGTGATTTAACTCCATTTAGGACTTAGAAACAAACACTAGCTCGCCTTACAAGAAACACACTCTACTTTTGAGAAAAGAGCACTCTTCTACTCTACTGTGTTTCCTATGAGTTCCGAACAGTGAGCTTGCTCAGAACAAAAGAACTGTGCTTCCTAAACACATGGGCCATATCTAGTTCAACTCTGCTTAGGAAACTGACAAGAACAGTAGCTCCTCTTCAGTCCTATACACTGTACTTGATGGTAACAGACGCGAGTCCTATTTGCACTGTGTGTGGCAATGGGAGGGCAATAGTGACTTTCCTTACCAGAAAACAACTCTTGCTCGTAGGACCAAAAACTGCATGTGATTCAACTCCATTTAGGACTGGGAAACAAATGCTAGCTCGCCTTACAAGAAACACACTCTGCTTTTGAGAAAAGAGCACTCTTCTACTCTACTGGGTTTCCTATAGGGCCAGAACAGTGAGCATGCTCAGAATAAAAAAACAGTGCTTCCTACACACACGGCCATATCTAGTTCAATTCTGCTTAGGAAACTGACAAGAACAGTAGATCCTCTTCGGTTCCATACACTGTACTTGCTGGGAACAGACGCCAGTGCTATTTGCCCTGTGTATGACAATGGGAGCACAATAGTGACTCTTCATACCAGAAAACACCTCTTGCTCGTAGGACCAGAAACTACATGTGATTCAACTCCATTTAGGACTGGGAAACAAACGCTAGCTCGCCTTACAAGAAACACTCTCTCCTTTAGAGAAAAGAGCACTCTTCTACTCTACTGTGTTTCCTATAGGGCCAGAACAGTGAGCTTGCTCAGAACAAAAAAACTGTGCTTCCTACACACGGGCCAGATCTAGTTCAACTCTGCTTAGGAAACAGACAAGAACAGTAGCTCCTATTCAGTCCAATACACTGTACTTGCTGGGAACAGTCGCGAGTGCTATTTGCACTGTTTATGACATTTGGAGCGCAATAGTGACTCTTCTTACCAGAAAACAACTCTTGCTCGTAGGATCAAAAACTGCCTGTGACTCAACTCCATTTAGGACTGGGAAACAAACGCGAGCTCGCCTTACAAGAAACACACTCTGCTTTAGAGAAAAGAGCACTCTTCTACTCTACTCTGTTTATTATGGGGTCCAAACAGTGAGCTTGCTCAGAACATAAGAACTGTGCTTCCTACACACACGGGACATATCTAGTTCAACTCTGCTTAGCAAACTGACAAGAACAGTAGCTCCTCTTCAGTCCAATACACTGTACTTGCTGGGAACAGACGCGAGTGCTATTTGCACTGTATATGGCAATTGGAGCGCAATAGTGACTCTTCTTACCAGAAAACAACTCTTGCTCGTAAGACCAGAAACTGCATGGGATTCAACTCCGTTTAGGACTGGGAAACAAACGCTAGCTCGCCTTACAAGAAACACACTCTGCTTTTGAGAAAACAGCAGTCTTCAACTCTCCTGTGTTTCCTATAGGGCCAGAACAGCAAGCTTGCTCAGAACAAAAGAACTGTGCTTCCTACAAACACGGGCCATATCTAGTTCAACTCTGCTTAGGAACCTGACAAGGACAGTATCTCCTCTTCAGTCCAATACACTGTACTTGCTGGGAACAGACACGAGTGCTATTTGCACTGTGTATGGCAATTGGAGCACAATAGTGACTCTTCTTACCAGAAAACAACTCTTGCTTGTAGGAAAAAAAACTGCATGTGATTCAACTCCATTTAGGACTGGGAAACAAACTCTATCTTGTCTTACAAGAAACACACTCTACTTTTGAGAAAAGAGCACTCTTCTACTCTACGATGTTTCCTAAAGGGCCAGAACAGTGAGCTTGCTCAGAACAAAAGAACTGTGCTTCCTAAACACACGGCCATATCTAGTTAAATTCTGCTTGGAACCTGACAAGAACAGTAGATCCTCTTCATTCCAATACACTGTACTTGCGGGGAACAGACGCCAGTGCTATTTGTCCTATGTACGGGATTGGCAGCGCAATAGTGACTATTCTTACCATAAAACAACTCTTTCTCGTAGTACCAGAAACCGCATGTGATTCAACTCCATTTAGGACTGGGAAATAAACGCTATCTCGCCTTACAAGAAACACACTCTGCTTTTGAGAAAAGAGCACTCTTCTACTCTACTGTTTTTCCTAAAGGGCCAGAGGAGTGAGCTTGCTCAGAACAAAAGAACTGTGCTTCCCACGCACGGGCCATATCTAGTTCAACTCTGCCTAGGAAACTGACAAGAACAGTAGCTCCTCTTCAGTCCGATACACTGTACTTGCTGGGAACAGACGCGAGTGCTATTTGCACTGTGTATGGCAATGGGAGCACAAAAGTGACTTTCCTTACCAGAAAACAACTCTTGATCGTAGGAAAGAAACTGCATGTGATTCAACTCCATTTAAGACTGGGAAACAAACGCTAGCTTGCCTTACAAGAAACACACTCTACTTTTGAGAAAAGAGCACTCTTCTACACTACTGTGTTTCCTATGGGGTCCGAACAGTGAGCTTGCTCTGAACAAAAGAACTGTGCTTCCTACACACACTGAACATATTTAGTTCAACTCTGCTTAGGAATCTGACAAGAACAGTAGCACCTCTTCAGTCCAATACACTGTACTTGCTGGGAACAGACAAGAGTGCTATTTGCACTGTGTATGGCAATTGGAGCACAATTGTGACTCTTCTTACCAGAAAACAACTCTTGCTCATAGGACCAAAAACTGCATGTGATTCAACTCCATTTAGGACTGGGAAACAAACGCTAGCTTGCCTTACAAGAAACACACTCTGCTTTAGAGAAAAGAGCACACTTCTACTCTACTGTGTTTCCTATGGGGTCCAAACAGTGAGCTTGCTCAGAACAAAAGAATTGTGCTTCCTACACACACGGCCATATGTAGTTCAAATCTGCTTAGGTAACTGACAAGAACAGTACCACCTATTCAGTCAAATACAATGCACTTGCTGGGAACAGACGCAAGTGCTATTTGCACTGTGTATGGCAATGAGAGCACAATGTGACTTTCCTTACCAGAAAACAACTCTTGTTCGTAGGACCAGAAACTGCATGGGATTCAACTCCATTTAGGACTAGGATACAATCGCTAGCTCGCCTTACAAGAAACACACTCTGCTTTAGAGAAAAGAGCACTCATCTACTCTACTGTTTCCTACAGGGCCAGAACAGTGAGCTTGCGCAGAACATATGAAATGTGCTTCCTACACACGGGCCATATCTAGTTCAACTCTGCTTAGGAAACTGACAAGAATAGTAGCTCCTCTTCAGTCCGATACACTGTACTTGCTGGGAACAGACGCCAGTGCTATTTGTCCTCCTATGGCAATGGCAGCACAATAGTGACTATTCTTACCATAAAACAACTCTTGCGCGTAGGACCAGAAACTGCATGTGATTCCACTCCATTTAGGACTGGGAAACAAACGCTAGCTCGCCTTACAAGAAACACACTCTGCTTTTGAGAAAAGAGCACTCTTCTACTCTACTGTGTTTCCTATGGGGTCCAAACAGTGAGCTTGCTCAGAACAAAAGAACTGTGCTTCCTACACACAGGCAATATCTAGTTCAACTCTGCTTAGGAAACTGACAAGAACAGTAGCTCCTCTTCAGTCCAATACACTGTACTTGCTGGGAACAGACGCGAGTGCTATTTGCACTGTGTATGGCAATGGGAGCGCAATAATGACTTTTCTTACAAGAAAACAACTCTTGCTCGTAGGACAAGAAACTGCATGTGATTCAACTCCATTTAGGACTAGGAAACAAACGCTAGCTCGCCTTACAAGAAACACACTCTGCTTTTGAGAAAAGAGCACTCTTCTACTCTACTGTGTTTCTTACAGGACCAGAACAGTGAGCTTGCTCAGAACAAAAGAACTGTGCTTCCTACACACACGGGCCATATCTAGTTCAACTCTGCTTAGGAAACTGACAAGAACAGCAGCTCCTCTTCAGTCCGATACACTGTACTTGCTGGGAACAGGCGCGAGTGCTATTTGCACTGTGTTTGGCAATGGGAGCACAATAGTGACTTTCCTTACCAGAAAACACCTCTTGCTCGTAGGACCAGAAACTGCATGTGATTCAACTCCATTTAGGAGTGGGAAACAAATCCTAGCTCGCCTTACAAGAAACACAGTCTGCTTTTGAGAAAAGAGCACTCTTCTACTCTACTGTGTTTCCTATGGGGTCCGAAAAGTGAGCTTGCTCAGAACAAAGGAACTGTGCTTCCTACACACACGGCCATATCTAGTTCAACTCTGCTTAGGAAACTGACAAGAACAGTAGATCATCTTCAGTCCAATACACTGTACTTGCTGGCAACAGACGCGAGTGCTATTTGTCCTGTGTATGGCAATGGCAGCGCAATAGTGACTCTTCTTTCCATAAAACAACTCTTGCTCTTAGGACCAGAAACTGCATGTGATTCAACTCCATTTAGGACTGGGAAACAAATGCTAGCTCGCCTTACAAGAAACACACTCTGCTTTAGAGAAAAGAGCACTCATGTACTCTACTGTGTTTCCTATAGGGCCAGAACAGTGACCTTGCTCAGAACATAAGAACTGTGCTTCCTACACACACGGGCCATATCTAGTTCAACTCTGCTTAGGAAACTGACAAGAACAGTAGCTCCTCTTCAGTCTGATACACTGTACTTGCTGGGAACAGATGCGAGTGCTATTTGCACTGTGTATGTCAATTGGAGCGCAATAGTGACTTTCCTTACAAGAAAACAACTCTTGCTCGTAGGACCACAAACTGCATGTGATTCAACTCCATTTGGGACTGGGAAACAAATGCTAGCTCGCCTTACAAGAAACACACTCTGCTTTTGAGAAAAGAGCACTCTTCTACTCTACTGTGTTTCCTATGGGGTCCGAACAGTGAGCTTGCTCAGAACAAAAGAACTGTGCTTCCTACACACACGGCCATATCTAGTTCAATTCTGCTTAGGTAACTGACAAGAACAGTACCACCTATTCAGTCCAATACAATGTACTTGCTGGGAACAGACGCGAGTGCTATTTGCACTGTGTATGGCAATGGGAGCGCAATGTGACTTTCCTTACCAGAAAACAACTCTTGTTCGTAGGACCAGAAACTGCATGGGATTCAACTCCATTTAGGACTAGGATACAAACGCTAGCTCCCCTTACAAGAAACACACTCTGCTTTAGAGAAAAGAGCACTCATCTACTCAACTGTGTTTCCTATAGGGCCAGAACAGTGAGCTTGCTCATAACACATGAACTGTGCTTCCTACACACGGGCCATATCTAGTTCAACTCTGCTTAGGAAACTGACAAGAATAGTAGCTCCTCTTCAGTCCGATACACTGTACTTGCTAGGAACAGACGCCAGTGCTATTTGTCCTGTGTATGGCAATGGCAGCGCAATAGTGACTATTCTTACCATAAAACAACTCTTGTTCGTAGGACCAGAAACTGCATGTTATTCCACTTAATTTAGGACTGGGAAACAAATGCTAGCTTGCCTTACAAGAAACACACTCTGCTTTTGAGAAAAGAGCACTCTTCTACTCTACTGTGTTTCCTATGGGGTCCAAAAAGTGAGCTTGCTCAGAACAAAAGAACTGTGCTTCCTACACACGGGCCGTATCTAGTTCAACTCTGCTTAGGAAACTGACAAGAAGAATAACTCCGCTTCATCTGATACACTGTATTTGCTGGGAACAGACGCGAGTGATATTTGCACTGTGTATGGCAATGGGAGCACAATAGTGACTTTCCTTACCAGAAAACAACTCTTGTTCGTAGGACCAGAAACTGCATGTGATTCAACTCCATTTAGGACTAGGAAACAAACGCTAGCTCGCCTTACAAGAAACACACTCTGCTTTTGAGAAAAGAGCACTCTTCTACTCTACTGTGTTTCCTATAGAGCCAGAACAGTGAGCTTGCTCAGAACATAAGAACTGTGCTTCCTATAAACACGGGCCATATCTAGTTCAACTCTGCTTAGGAAACTGACAAGAACAGTATCTCCTCTTCAGTCCAATACACTGTACTTGCTGGGAACAGACACGAGTGCTATTTGCACTGTGTATGGCAATTGGAGCACAATAGTGACTCTTCTTACCAGAAAACAACTCTTGCTTGTAGGACAAAAAACTGCATGTGATTCAACTCCATTTAGGACTGGGAAACAAACTCTAGCTCGCCTTACAAGAAACACACTCTACTTTTGAGAAAAGAGCACTCTTCTACTCTATTGTGTTTCCTAAAGGGCCAGAACAGTGAGCTTGCTCAGAACAAAAGAACTGTGCTTCCCACGCACGGGCCATATCTAGTTCAACTCTGCCTAGGAAACTGACAAGAACAGTAGCTCCTCTTCAGTCTGATACACTGTACTTGCTGGGAACAGACGCGAGTCCTATTTGCACTGTGTATGGCAATGGGAGCACAAAAGTGACTTTCCTTACCAGAAAACAACTCTTGATCGTAGGACAGAAACTGCATGTGATTCACCTCCATTTAGGACTAGGAAACAAACGCTAGCTCGCCTTACAAGAAACACACTCTGCTTTAGAGAAAAGAGCACTCTTCTACTCTACTGTGTTTCTTATGGGTTCGAACAGTGAGCTTTCTCAGAACAAAAGAACTGTGCTTCCTACACACACTGATCATATCTAGTTCTACTCTGCTTAGGAAACTGACAAGAACAGTAGCTCCTCTTCAGTCTGATACACTTTACTTGCTGGGAACAGACACGAGTGCTATTTGCACTGTTTATGGCAATTGGAGCGCAATAGTGACTTTCCTTACAAGAAAACAACTCTTGCTCGTAGGACCAGAAACTGCATGTGATTCAACTCCATTTGGGACTGGGAAACAAATGCTAGCTCGCCTTACAAGAAACACACTCTGCTTTTGAGAAAAGAGCATTCTTCTACTCTACTGTGTTTCCTATGGGGTCCGAACACTTAGCTTGCTCAGAACAAAAGAACTGTGCTTCCTACACACACGGCCATATCTAGTTCAATTCTGCTTAGGTAACTGACAAGAACAGTACCACCTATTCAGTCCAATACAATGTACTTGCTGGGAACAGACGCGAGTGCTATTAGCACTGTGTATGGCAATTGGAGCGCAATAGTGACTTACTTACCAGAAAACAACTCTTGTTCGTAGGACCAGAAACTGCATGGGATTCAACTCCATTTAGGACTAGGATACAAACGCTAGCTCCCCTTACAAGAAACACACTCTGCTTTAGAGAAAAGAGCACTCATCTACTCTACTGTGTTTCCTATAGGGCTAGAACAGTGAGCTTGCTCAGAACATATGAACTGTGCTTCCTACACACGGGCCATATCTAGTTCAACTCTGCTTAGGAAACTGACAAGAATAGTAGCTCCTCTTCAGTCCGATACACTGTACTTGCTGGGAACAGACGACAGTGCTATTTGTCCTGTGTATGGCAATGGCAGCGCAATAGTGACTATTCTTACCATAAAACAACTCTTGCTCGTAGGACCAGAAACTGCATGTGATTCCTCTCCATTTAGGACTGGGAAACAAACGCTAGCTTGCCTTACAAGAAACACACTCTGCTTTTGAGAAAAGAGCACTCTTCTACTCTACTGTGTTTCCTATGGGGTCCAAACAGTGAGCATGCTCAGAACAAAAGAACTGTGCTTCCTACACACGGGCCATATCTAGTTCAACTCTGCTTATTAAACTGACAAGAAGAATAACTCCTCTTCATCCGATACACTGTATTTGCTGGGAACAGATGCGAGTGATATTTGCACTGTGTATGGCAATGGGAGCGCAATAGTGACTTTCCTTACCAGAAAACAACTCTTGTTCGTAGGACCAGAAACTGCATGTGATTCAACTCCATTTAGAACTAGGAAACAAACGCTAGCTCGCCTTACAAGAAACACACTCTGCTTTACAGAAAAGAGCACTCTTCTATTCTACTGTGTTTCCTATAGAGGCAGAACCGTGAGCTTGCTCAGAACATAAGAACTGTGCTTCCTATAAACACGGGCCATATCTAGTTCAACTCTGCTTAGGAAACTGACAAGAACAGTATCTCCTCTTCAGTCCAATACACTGTATTTGCTGGGAACAGACACAAGTGCTATTTGCACTGTGTATGGCAATTGGAGCACAATAGTGACTCTTCTTACCAGAAAACACCTCTTGCTTGTAGGACAAAAAACTGCATGTGATTCAACTCCATTTAGGACTGGGAAACAAACTCTATCTCGCCTTACAAGAAACACACTCTACTTTTGAGAAAAGAGCACTCTTCTACTCTACTGTGTTTCCTAAATGGCCAGAACAGTGAGCTTGCTCAGAACAAAAGAACTGTGCTTCCTACACACACGGCCATATCTAGTTCAATTCTGCTTAGGAACCTGACAAGAACAGTAGATCTTCTTCATTCCAATACACTGTACTTGCTGGGAACAGACGCGAGTGCTATTTGTCCTGTGTACGGGATTGGCAGCGCAATAGTGACTATTCTTACCATAAAACAACTCTTGCTCGTAGGACCAGAAACCGCATGTGATTCAACTCATTTAGGACTGGGAAACAAACGCTAGCTCGCCTGACAAGAAACACACTCTGCTTTTGAGAAAAGAGCACTCTTCTAATCTACTGTTTTTCAAATAGGGCCAGAAGAGTGAGCGTGCTCAGAACAACAGAACTGTGCTTCCCACGCACGAGCCATACCTAGTTTAACTCTGCCTAGGAAACTGACAAGAACAGTAGCTCCTCTTCAGTCCGATACAAAGTACTTGCTGTGAACAGACGCGAGTGCTATTTGCACTGTGTATGGCAATGGGAGCACAAAAGTGACTTTCCTTACCAGAAAACAACTCTTGATCGTAGGACAGAAACTGCATGTGATTCAACTCCATTTAAGACTGGGAAACAAACGCTAGCTTGCCTTACAAGAAACACACTCTACTTTTGAGAAAAGAGCACTCTTCTACACTACAGTGTTTCCTATGGGGTCCGAACAGTGAGCTTGCTCTGAACAAAGAACTGTGCTTCCTACACACACGGCCATATCTAGTTCAATTCTGCTTAGGAACCTGACAAGAACAGCAGATCCTCTTCAGTCCAATACACTGTATTTGCTGTGAACAGAGGCCAGTGCTATTTGTCCTGTGTATGGCAATGGCAGGACAATAGTGACTCTTCTTACCAGAAAACAACTCTTGCTCGTAGTACCAGAAACTGCATGGGATTCAACTCCATTTAGGACTGCGAAACAAACGCGAGCTCGCCTTACAAGAAACACACTCTGCTTTGGAGAAAAGAGCACTCTTCTACTCTACTGTGTATCCTTTGGGGTCCAAACAGTGAGCTTGCTCAGAACAAAAGAACTGTGCTTCCTACACACCCGGGCCATTTCTAGTTCAACTCTGCTTAGGAAACTGACAAGAACAGTAGCACCTATTCAGTCCAATACACTGTACTTGCTGGGAACAGACGCGAGTGCTATTTGCCCTGTGTATGGCAATGGGAGCGCAATGTGACTTTCCTTACCAGAAAACAACTCTTGTTCATAGGACCAGAAATTGCATTTGATTCAACTCCATTTAGTACTGGGAAACAAACGCTAGCTCTCCTTACATGAAACACACTATGCTTTTGAGAAAAGAGCACACTTCTACTCTACTGTGTTTCCTATGGGGTCCGAAGAGTGAGCTTGCTCAGAACAAAAGAACTGTGCTTCCTACACACACGGCCATATCTAGTTCAATTCTGCTTAGGAACCTGACAAGAACAGTAGCTCCTCTTCAGTCCAATACACTGTACTTGCTGGGAACAGACGCCAGTGCTATTTGTCCTGTGTATGGCAATGGCAGCGCAATAGTGACTCTTCTTACCATAAAACAACTCTTGCTCATAGGACCAGAAACTGCATGTGATTCAACTCCATTTAGGACTGGGAAACAAAAGCTAGCTCGCCTTAAAAGAAACACACTCTGCTTTAGAGAAAAGAGCACTCTTCTACTCTACTGTGTTTCCTATAGGGTTAGATTAGTGAGCTTGCTCAGAACAAAAGAACTGTGCTTCCTACACACGGGCCATATCTAGTTCAACTCTGCTTAGGAAACTGACAAGAACAGTAGCTCCTATTCATTCCAATACACTGTACTTGCTGGGAACAGACGCGAGTGCTATTTGCACTGTGTATGGCATTTGAAGCGCAATAGTGACGCTTCTTACCAGAAAAAAACTCTTGTACGTAGGACCAAAAACTGCCTGTGACTCAACTCCATTTAGGACTGGGAAACAAACGCGAGCTCGCCTTACAAGAAACACACTCTGCTTTAGAGAAAAGAGCACTCTTCTACTCTACTGTGTTTCCTATAGGGCCAGAACAGTGAGCTTGCTCAGAACAAAAGAACTGTGCTTCCTACACACATGGCCATATCTAGATCAATTCTGCTTAGGAAACTGACAAGAACAGTAGATCCTCTTCAGTCCAATATACTGTACTTGCTGCGAACAGATGCCAGTGCTATTTGACCTGTGTATGGCAATGGCAGCACAATAGTGACTCTTCTTACCAGAAAACAACTCTTGCTCGTAGGACCAGAAACTGCATGATATTCAACTCCATTTAGGACTGCGAAACAACCGCTAGCTTGCCTTACTAGAAACAGACTCTGCTTTAGAGAAAAGAGCACTCTTCTACTATACTGTGTATCCTATGGGGTCCAAACAGTGAGCTTGCTCAGAACAAAAGAACTGTGCTTCCTACACACACTGATCATATCTAGTTCTACTCTGCTTAGGAAACTGACAAGAACAGTAGCACCTATTCAGTCCAATACACTGTACTTGCTGGGAACAGACGCGAGTGCTTTTGCACTGTGTATGGCAATGGGAGCGCAATGTGACTTTCCTTACCACAAAACAACTCTTGTTCGTAGGACCAGAAACTGCATGTGATTCAACTCCATTTAGGACTAGGAAACAAATGCTAGCTCGCCTTACAAGAAACACACTCTGCTTTAGAGAAAAGAGCACTCATGCACTCTACTGTGTTTCCTATAGGGCCAGAACAGTGAGCTTGCTCAGAACATAAGAACTGTGCTTCCTACACACACGGGCCATATCTAGTACAACTCTGCTTAGGAAACTGACAAGAACAGTAGCTCCTCTTCAGTCCGATACACTGTACTTGCTGGGAACAGACGCGAGTGCTATTTGCACTGTGTATGGCAATTGGAGCGCAATAGTGACTTTCCTTACAAGAAAACAACTCTTGCTCGTAGGACCACAAACTGCATGTGATTCAACTCCATTTGGGACTGGGAAACAAATGCTAGCTCGCCTTACAAGAAACACACTCTGCTTTTGAGAAAAGAGCACTCTTCTACTCTACTGTGTTTCATATGGGGTCCGAACAGTGAGCTTGCTCAGAACAAAAGAACTGTGCTTCCTACACACACGGCCATATCTAGTTCAATTCTGCTTAGGTAACTGACAAGAACAGTACCACCTATTCAGTCCAATACAACGTACTTGCTGGGAAGAGACGCGAGTGCTATTTGCACTGTGTATGGCAATGGGAGCGCAATGTGACTTTCCTTACCAGAAAACAACTCTTGTTCGTAGGACCAGAAACTGCATGGGATTCAACTCCATTTAGAACTAGGATACAAATGCTAGCTCCCCTTACAAGAAACACACTCTGCTTTAGAGAAAAGAGCACTCATCTACTCTACTGTGTTTCCAATAGGGCCAGAACAGTGAGCTTGCTCAGAACATATGAACTGTGCTTCCTACACACGGGCCATATCTAGTTCAACTCTGCTTAGGAAACTGACAAGAATAGTAGCTCCTCTTCAGTCCGATACACTGTACTTGCTGGGAACAGACGCCAGTGCTATTTGTCCTGTGTATGGCAATGGCAGCGCAATAGTGACTATTCTTACCATAAAACAACTCTTGTTTGTAGGACCAGAAACTGCATGTGATTCCACTCAATTTAGGACTGGGAAACAAACGCTAGCTTGCCTTACAAGAAACACACTCTGCTTTTGAGAAAAGAGCACTCTTCTACTCTACTGTTTTTCCTATGGGGTCCAAACAGTGAGCTTGCTCAGAACAAAAGAACTGTGCTTCCTACACACGGGCCATATCTAGTTCAACTCTGCTTAGGAAACTGACAAGAAGAATAACTCCGCTTCATCTGATACACTGTATTTGCTGGGAACAGACGCAAGTGATATTTGCACTGTGTATGGCAATGGGAGCACAATAGTGACTTTCCTTACCAGAAAACAACTCTTGTTCGTAGGACCAGAAACTGCATGTGATTCAACTCCATTTAGGACTAGGAAACCAACGCTAGCTCGCCTTACAAGAAACACACTCTGCTTTTGAGAAAAGAGCACTCTTCTACTCTACTGTGTTTCCTATAGAGCCAGAACAGTGAGCTTGCTCAGAACATAAGAACTGTGCTTCCTATAAACACGGGCCATATCTAGTTCAACTCTGCTTAGGAAACTGACAAGAACAGTATCTCCTCTTCAGTCCAATACACCGTACTTGCTGGGAACAGACACGAGGGCTATTTGCACTGTGTATGGCAATTGGAGCACAATAGTGACTCTTCTTACCAGAAAACAACTCATGCTTGTAGGACAAAAAACTGCATGTGATTCAACTCCATTTAGGACTGGGAAACAAACTCTAGCTCGCCTTACAAGAAACACACTCTACTTTTGAGAAAAGAGCACTCTTCTACTCTACTGTGTTTCCTAAAGGGCCAGAACAGTGAGCTTGCTCAGAACAAAAGAACTGTGATTCCCACGCACGGACCATTTCTAGTTCAACTCTGCCTAGGAAAATGACAAGAACAGTAGCTCCACTTCAGTCCGATACACTGTACTTGCTGGGAACAGACGCGAGTCCTATTTGCACTGTGTATGGCAATGGGAGCACAAAAGTGACTTTCCTTACCAGAAAACAACTCTTGATCATAAGACAGAAACTGCATGTGATTCAACTCCATTTAAGACTGGGAAACAAACGCTAGCTTGCCTTACAAGAAACACACTCTACTTTTGAGAAAAGAGAACTCTTCTACACTACTGTGTTTCCTATGGGGTCCGAACAGTGAGCATGCTCTGAACAAAGAACTGTGCTTCCTACACACACGGCCATATCTGGTTCAATTCTGCTTAGGAACCTGACAAGAACAGCAGATCCTCTTCAGTCCAATACACTGTATTTGCTGTGAACAGAGGCAAGTGCTATTTGTCCTGTGTATGGCAATGGCAGGACAATAGTGGCTCTTCTTACCAGAAAACAACTCTTGCTCGTAGTACCAGAAACAGCATGGGATTCAACTCCATTTAGGACTGCGAAACAAACGCGAGCTCGCCTTACAAGAAACACACTCTACTTTAGAGAAAAGAGCACTCTTCTACTCTACTGTGTATCGTTTGGGGTCCAAACAGTGAGCTTGCTCAGAACAAAAGAACTGTGCTTGCTACACACACGGCCATATCTAGTTCAATTCTGCTAAGGAAACTGACAAGAATTGTAGTTCCTCTTCAGTCCAATACACTGTACTTGCTGGGAACAGACGCGAGTGCTATTTGCACTGTGTATGGCAATGGGAGCACAAAAGTGACTTTCCTTACCAGAAAACAACTCTTGATCGTAGGACAGAAACTGCATGTGATTCAACTCCATTTAAGACTGGGAATCAAACGCTAGCTTGCCTTACAAGAAACACACTCTACTTTTGAGAAAAGAGCACTCTTCTACACTACTGTGTTTCCTATGGGGTCCGAACAGTGAGCTTGCTCTGAACAAAAGAACTGTGCTTCCTACACACACTGAACATATCTAGTTCAACTCTGCTTAGGAAACTGACAGGAACAGTAGCACCTCTTCAGTCCAATACACTGTACTTGCTGGGAACAGACACGAGTGCTATTTGCACTGTGTATGGCAATTGGAGCACAATTGTGACTCTTCTTAGCAGAAAACAACTCTTGCTCATAGGACCAAAAACTGCATGTGATTCAACTCCATTTAGGACTGGGAAACAAACGCTAGCTTGCCTTACAAGAAACACACTCTGCTTTAGAGAAAAGAGCACTCTTCTACTCTACTGTGTTTCCTATGGGGTCCAAACAGTGAGCTTGCTCAGAACAAAAGAACTGTGCTTCCTACACACACGGCCATATCTAGTTCAAATCTGCTTTGGTAACTGACAAGAACAGTACCACCTATTCAGTCAAATACAATGCACTTGCTGGGAACAGACGCGAGTGCTATTTGCACTGTGTATGGCAATAAGAGCGCAATGTGACTTTCCTTACCAGAAAACAACTCTTGTTCGTAGGACCAGAAACTGCATGGGATTCAACTCCATTTAGGACAAGGATACAATCGCTAGCTCGCCTTACAAGAAACACACTCTGCTTTAGAGAAAAGAGCACTCATCTACTCTACTGTGTTTCCTATAGGGCCAGAACAGTGAGCTTGCTCAGAACATATGAAATGTGCTTCCTACACACGGGCCATATCTAGTTCAACTATGCTTAGGAAACTGACAAGAATAGTAGCTCCTCTTCAGTCCGATACACTGTACTTGCTGGGAACAGACGACAGTGCTATTTGTCCTGTGTATGGCAATGGCAGCACAATAGTGACTATTCTTACCATAAAACAACTCTTACGCGTAGGACCAGAAACTGCATGTGATTCCACTCCATTTAGTACTGGGAAACAAACGCTAGCTCGCCTTACAAGAAACACACTATGCTTTTGAGAAAAGAGCACTCTTCTACTCTACTGTGTTTACTATGGTTTCGAACAGTGAGCTTGCTCAGAACAAAAGAACTGTGATTCCTACACACGGCCATATCCTGTTCACTTCTACTTAGAAAACTGACAAGAACAGTAGCTCCTCTTCAGTCCAATACACTGTACATGCTGGGAACAGACGCCAGTGCTATTTGCCCTGTGTATGACAATGGGAGCGCAATAGTGACTCTTCTTACCAGAAAAAAATTCTTGCTCGTAGGACCAGAAACTGCATGTGATTCAACTCCATTTAGGAATGGGAAACAAATGCTAGCTCGCCTTACAAATAAAACACTCTGCTTTTGAGAAAAGAGCACTCTTCTACTCTACTGTGTTTCCTTTGGGGTCCAAACAGTGAGCTTGCTCAGAACAAACGAACTGTGCTTCCTACACACACGGCCATATCTAGTTCAACTCTGCTTAGGAAACTGACAAGAACAGTAGCTCCTCTTCAGTCCAATACACTGTACTTGCTGGGAACAGACGCGAGTGCTATTTGCACTCTATATGGCAATGGGAGCGCAATAGTGACTCTTCTTACCAGAAAACAAGTCTTGCTCGTAGGACCAGAAACTGCATGGGATTCAACTCCATTTCAGACTGGGAAACAAACACTATCTCACCTTACAAGAAACACACTCTGCTTTTGAGAAAAGAGCACTCTTCTACTCTACTGTGTTTCCTATGGGGTCCGAACTGTGAGCTTGCTCAGAACAAAAGAACTGTGCTTCCTACACACACGGGCCATATCTTGTTCAACTCTGCTTAGGAAACTGACAAGAACAGTAGCTCCTCTTCAGTCCAATACACTGTACTTGCTGGGAACAGACGCGAGTGCTATTTGCACTGTGTATGGCAATGGGAGCGCAATATTGATTTTCCTTACAAGAAAACAACTCTTGCTCGTAGGACCAGAAACTGCATGTGATTCAACTCCATTTAGGACTAGGAAACAAACGCTAGCTCGCCTTACAAGAAACACACTCTGCTTTTGAGAAAAGAGCACTCTTCTACTCTACTGTGTTTCTTACAGGACCAGAACAGTGAGCTTGCTCAGAACAAAAGAACTGTGCTTCCTACACACACGGGCCATATCTAGTTCAACTCTGCTTAGGAAACTGACAAGAACAGCAGCTCCTCTTCAGTCCGATACACTGTACTTGCTGGGGACAGACGCCAGTGCTATTTGTCCTGTGTATGGCAATGGCAGCGCAATAGTGACTATTCTTACCATAAAACAACTCTTGTTTGTAGGTCCAGAAACTGCATGTGATTCCACTCAATTTAGGACTGGGAAACAAACGCTAGCTTGCCTTACAAGAAACACACTCTGCTTTTGAGAAAAGAGCACTCTTCTACTCTACTGTTTTTCCTATGGGGTCCAAACAGTGAGCTTGCTCAGAACAAAAGAACTGTGCTTCCTACACACGGGCCATATCTAGTTCAACTCTGCTTAGGAAACTGACAAGAAGAATAACTCCGCTTCATCTGATACACTGTATTTGCTGGGAACAGACGCAAGTGATATTTGCACTGTGTATGGCAATGGGAGCACAATAGTGACTTTCCTTACCAGAAAACAACTCTTGTTCGTAGGACCAGAAACTGCATGTGATTCAACTCCATTTAGGACTAGGAAACCAACGCTAGCTCGCCTTACAAGAAACACACTCTGCTTTTGAGAAAAGAGCACTCTTCTACTCTACTGTGTTTCCTATAGAGCCAGAACAGTGAGCTTGCTCAGAACATAAGAACTGTGCTTCCTATAAACACGGGCCATATCTAGTTCAACTCTGCTTAGGAAACTGACAAGAACAGTATCTCCTCTTCAGTCCAATACACCGTACTTGCTGGGAACAGACACGAGGGCTATTTGCACTGTGTATGGCAATTGGAGCACAATAGTGACTCTTCTTACCAGAAAACAACTCTTGCTTGTAGGACAAAAAACTGCATGTGATTCAACTCCATTTAGGACTGGGAAACAAACTCTAGCTCGCCTTACAAGAAACACACTCTACTTTTGAGAAAAGAGCACTCTTCTACTCTACTGTGTTTCCTAAAGGGCCAGAACAGTGAGCTTGCTCAGAACAAAAGAACTGTGATTCCCACGCACGGACCATATCTAGTTCAACTCTGCCTAGGAAACTGACAAGAACAGTAGCTCCTCTTCAGTCCGATACACTGTACTTGCTGGGAACAGACGCGAGTCCTATTTGCACTGTGTATGGCAATGGGAGCACAAAAGTGACTTTCCTTACCAGAAAACAACTCTTGATCATAAGACAGAAACTGCATGTGATTCAACTCCATTTAAGACTGGGAAACAAACGCTAGCTTGCCTTACAAGAAACACACTCTACTTTTGAGAAAAGAGAACTCTTCTACACTACTGTGTTTCCTATGGGGTCCGAACAGTGAGCATGCTCTGAACAAAGAACTGTGCTTCCTACACACACGGCCAAATCTGGTTCAATTCTGCTTAGGAACCTGACAAGAACAGCAGATCCTCTTCAGTCCAATACACTGTATTTGCTGTGAACAGAGGCAAGTGCTATTTGTCCTGTGTATGGCAATGGCAGGACAATAGTGGCTCTTCTTACCAGAAAACAACTCTTGCTCGTAGTACCAGAAACAGCATGGGATTCAACTCCATTTAGGACTGCGAAACAAACGCGAGCTCGCCTTACAAGAAACACACTCTACTTTAGAGAAAAGAGCACTCTTCTACTCTACTGTGTATCCTTTGGGGTCCAAACAGTGAGCTTGCTCAGAACAAAAGAACTGTGCTTGCTACACACACGGCCATATCTAGTTCAATTCTGCTAAGTAAACTGACAAGAATTGTAGTTCCTCTTCAGTCCAATACACTGTACTTGCTGGGAACAGACGCGAGTGCTATTTGCACTGTGTATGGCAATGGGAGCACAAAAGTGACTTTCCTTACCAGAAAACAACTCTTGATCGTAGGACAGAAACTGCATGTGATTCAACTCCATTTAAGACTGGGAATCAAACGCTAGCTTGCCTTACAAGAAACACACTCTACTTTTGAGAAAAGAGCACTCTTCTACACTACTGTGTTTCCTATGGGGTCCGAACAGTGAGCTTGCTCTGAACAAAAGAACTGTGCTTCCTACACACACTGAACATATCTAGTTCAACTCAGCTTAGGAAACTGACAGGAACAGTAGCACCTCTTCAGTCCAATACACTGTACTTGCTGGGAACAGACACGAGTGCTATTTGCACTGTGTATGGCAATTGGAGCACAATTGTGACTCTTCTTAGCAGAAAACAACTCTTGCTCATAGGACCAAAAACTGCATGTGATTCAACTCCATTTAGGACTGGGAAACAAACGCTAGCTTGCCTTACAAGAAACACACTCTGCTTAGAGAAAAGAGCACTCTTCTACTCTACTGTGTTTCCTATGGGGTCCAAACAGTGAGCTTGCTCAGAACAAAAGAACTGTGCTTCCTACACACACGGCCATATCTAGTTCAAATCTGCTTAGGTAACTTACAAGAACAGTACCACCTATTCAGTCAAATACAATGCACTTGCTGGGAACAGACGCGAGTGCTATTTGCACTGTGTATGGCAATAAGAGCGCAATGTGACTTTCCTTACCAGAAAACAACTCTTGTTCATAGGACCAGAAACTGCATGGGATTCAACTCCATTTAGGACAAGGATACAATCGCTAGCTCGCCTTACAAGAAACACACTCTGCTTTAGAGAAAAGAGCACTCATCTACTCTACTGTGTTTCCTATAGGGCCAGAACAGTGAGCTTGCTCAGAACATATGAAATGTGCTTCCTACACACGGGCCATATCTAGTTCAACTATGCTTAGGAAACTGACAAGAATAGTAGCTCCTCTTCAGTCCGATACACTGTACTTGCTGGGAACAGACGACAGTGCTATTTGTCCTGTGTATGGCAATGGCAGCACAATAATGACTATTCTTACCATAAAACAACTCTTACGCGTAGGACCAGAAACTGCATGTGATTCCACTCCATTTAGTACTGGGAAACAAACGCTAGCTCGCCTTACAAGAAACACACTATGCTTTTGAGAAAAGAGCACTCTTCTACTCTACTGTGTTTAATATGGGTTCGAACAGTGAGCTTGCTCAGAACAAAAGAACTGTGATTCCCACACACGGCCATATCCTGTTCACTTCTACTTAGAAAACTGACAAGAACAGTAGCTCCTCTTCAGTCCAATACACTGTACATGCTGGGAACAGACGCCAGTGCTATTTGCCCTGTGTATGACAATGGGAGCGCAATAGTGACTCTTCTTACCAGAAAAAAATTCTTGCTCATAGGACCAGAAACTGCATGTGATTCAACTCCATTTAGGACTGGGAAACAAACGCTAGCTCGCCTTACAAATAAAACACTCTGCTTTTGAGAAAAGAGCACTCTTCTACTCTACTGTGTTTCCTATGGGGTCCAAACAGTGAGCTTGCTCAGAACAAACGAACTGTGCTTCCTACACACACGGCCATATCTAGTTCAACTCTGCTTAGGAAACTGACAAGAACAGTAGCTCCTCTTCAGTCCAATACACTGTACTTGCTGGGAACAGACGCGAGTGCTATTTGCACTCTATATGGCAATGGGAGCGCAATAGTGACTCTTCTTACCAGAAAACAACTCTTGCTCGTAGGACCAGAAACTGCATGGGATTCAACTCCATTTCAGACTGGGAAACAAACACTATCTCACCTTACAAGAAACACACTCTGCTTTTGAGAAAAGAGCACTCTTCTACTCTACTGTGTTTCCTATGGGGTCCGAACTGTGAGCTTGCTCAGAACAAAAGAACTGTGCTTCCTACACACACGGGCCATATCTTGTTCAACTCTGCTTAGGAAACTGACAAGAACAGTAGCTCCTCTTCAGTCCAATACACTGTACTTGCTGGGAACAGACGCGAGTGCTTTTTGCACTGTGTATGGCAATGGGAGCGCAATATTGACTTTCCTTACAAGAAAACAACTCTTGCTCGCAGGACCAGAAACTGCATGTGATTCAACTCCATTTAGGACTAGGAAACAAACGCTAGCTCGCCTTACAAGAAACACACTATGCTTTTGAGAAAAGAGCACTCTTCTACTCTACTGTGTTTCTTACAGGACCAGAACAGTGAGCTTGCTCAGAACAAAAGAACTGTGCTTCCTACACACACGGGCCATATCTAGTTCAACTCTGCTTAGGAAACTGACAAGAACAGCAGCTCCTCTTCAGTCCGATACACTGTACTTGCTGGGAACAGACGCGAGTGCTATTTGCACTGTGTTTGGCAATGGGAGCACAATAGTGACTTTCCTTACCAGAAAACACCTCTTGCTCGTAGGACCAGAAACTGCATGTGATTCAACTCCATTTAGGAGTGGGAAACAAATCCTAGCTCGCCTTTCAAGAAACACAGTCTGCTTTTGAGAAAAGAGCACTCTTCTACTCTACTGTGTTTCCTATGGGGTCCGAAAAGTGAGCTTGCTCAGAACAAAAGAACTGTGCTTCCTACACACACGGCCATATCTAGTTCAATTTTGCTTAGGAACCTGGCAAGAACAGTAGATCATCTTCAGTCCAATACACTGCACTTGCTGGCAACAGACGCGAGTGCTATTTGTCCTGTGTATGGCAATGGCAGCGCAATAGTGACTCTTCTTTCCATAAAACAACTCTTGCTCTTAGGACCAGAAACTGCATGTGATTCAACTCCATTTAGGACTGGGCAACAAATGCTAGCTCGCCTTACAAGAAACACACTCTGCTTTAGAGAAAAGAGCACTCTTCTACTCTACTGTGTTTCTTATGGGTTCGAACAGTGAGCTTGCTCAGTACAAAAGAACTGTGCTTCCTACACACACGGCCATATCTAGTTCAATTCTGCTTAGGATACTGAAAAGAACAGTAGCTCCTATTCAGTCCAATACACTGTACATGCTGGGAACAGACGCCAGTGTTATTTGCCCTGTGTATGAAAATGGTAGCGCAATAGTGACTCTACTCACCAGAAAACAACTCTTGCTCATAGGACCAGAAACTGCATGGGATTCAACTCCTTTTATGACTGGGAAACAAACGCTAGCTGGCCTTACAAGAAACACACTCTGCTTTTGATAAAGAACACTCTTCTACTCTACTGTGTTTACTATGGGTTCGAACAGTGAGCTTGCTCAGAACAAAAGAACTGTGATTCCCACACACGGCCATATCCTGTTCACTTCTACTTAGAAAACTGACAAGAACAGTAGCTCCTCTTCAGTCCAATACACTGTACATGCTGGGAACAGACGCCAGTGCTATTTGCCCTGTGTATGACAATGGGAGCGCAATAGTGACTCTTCTTACCAGAAAAAAATTCTTGCTCATAGGACCAGAAACTGCATGTGATTCAACTCCATTTAGGACTGGGAAACAAACGCTAGCTCGCCTTACAAATAAAACACTCTGCTTTTGAGAAAAGAGCACTCTTCTACTCTACTGTGTTTCCTATGGGGTCCAAACAGTGAGCTTGCTCAGAACAAACGAACTGTGCTTCCTACACACACGGCCATATCTAGTTCAACTCTGCTTAGGAAACTGACAAGAACAGTAGCTCCTCTTCAGTCCAATACACTGTACTTGCTGGGAACAGACGCGAGTGCTATTTGCACTCTATATGGCAATGGGAGCGCAATAGTGACTCTTCTTTCCAGAAAACAACTCTTGCTCGTAGGACCAGAAACTGCATGGGATTCAACTCCATTTCAGACTGGGAAACAAACACTATCTCACCTTACAAGAAACACACTCTGCTTTTGAGAAAAGAGCACTCTTCTACTCTACTGTGTTTCCTATGGGGTCCGAACTGTGAGCTTGCTCAGAACAAAAGAACTGTGCTTCCTACACACACGGGCCATATCTTGTTCAACTCTGCTTAGGAAACTGACAAGAACAGTAGCTCCTCTTCAGTCCAATACACTGTACTTGCTGGGAACAGACGCGAGTGCTTTTTGCACTGTGTATGGCAATGGGAGCGCAATATTGACTTTCCTTACAAGAAAACAACTCTTGCTCGCAGGACCAGAAACTGCATGTGATTCAACTCCATTTAGGACTAGGAAACAAACGCTAGCTCGCCTTACAAGAAACACACTCTGCTTTTGAGAAAAAGAGCACTCTTCTACTCTACTGTGTTTCTTACAGGACCAGAACAGCGAGCTTGCTCAGAACAAAAGAACTGTGCTTCCTACACACACGGGCCATATCTAGTTCAACTCTGCTTAGGAAACTGACAAGAACAGTAGCTCCTCTTCAGTCCAATACACTGTACATGCTGGGAACAGACGCCAGTGCTATTTGCCCTGTGTATGACAATGGGAGCGCAATAGTGACTCTTCTTACCAGAAAAAAATTCTTGCTCGTAGGACCAGAAACTGCATGTGATTCAACTCCATTTAGCACTGGGAAACAAATGCTAGCTCGCCTTACAAATAAAACACTCTGCTTTTGAGAAAAGAGCACTCTTCTACTCTACTGTGTTTCCTATGGGGTCCAAACAGTGAGCTTGCTCAGAACAAACGAACTGTGCTTCCTACACACACGGCCATATCTAGTTCAACTCTGCTTAGGAAACTGACAAGAACAGTAGCTCCTCTTCAGTCCAATACACTGTACTTGCTGGGAACAGACGCGAGTGCTATTTGCACTCTATATGGCAATGGGAGCACAATAGTGACTCTTCTTACCAGAAAACAACTCTTGCTCGTAGGAACAGAAACTGCATGGGATTCAACTCCATTTCAGACTGGGAAACAAACACTATCTCACCTTGCAAGAAACACACTCTGCTTTTGAGAAAAGAGCACTCTTCTACTCTACTGTGTTTCCTATGGGGTCCGAACTGTGAGCTTGCTCAGAACAAAAGAACTGTGCTTCCTACACACACGGGCCATATCTTGTTCAACTCTGCTTAGGAAACTGACAAGAACAGTAGCTCCTCTTCAGTCCAATACACTGTACTTGCTGGGAACAGACACGAGTGCTATTTGCACTGTATATTGCAATTGGAGCGCAATAGTTACTAATCTTACCAGAAAACAACTCTTGCTCGTAGGACCAGAAACTGCATGTGATTCAACTCCATTTAGGACTGGGAAACAAACGCTAGCTCGCCTTACAAGAAACCCACTCTGCTTTTGAGAAAAGAGCACTCTTCTACTCTACTGTGTTTCCTTTGGGGTCCGAACAGTGAGCTTGCTCAGAACAAAAGAACTGTGCTTCCTACACACACGGGCCATATCTAGTTCAACTCTGCTTAGGAAACTGACAAGAATAGTAGATCCTCTTCAGTACCATACACTGTCCTGCTGGGAACAGACGCCAGTGCTTTTTGCCCTTTGTATACAATGGGAGTGCAATAGTGACGCTTCTTACCAGAAGACAACTCTTGCTCATCGGACCAGAAACTGCATGTCATTCAACTCCATTTAGGACTGGGAAACAAACGCTAGCTCGCCTTACAAGAAACACTCTCTGCTTTTGAGAAAAGAGGACTCTTCTACTCTACTCTGTTTCCTTTAGGGCCAGAATAGTGAGTTGCTCAGAACAAAAGAACTGTGCCTCCTACACACACGGGCTATATCTAGTTCAACTCTGCTTAGGAAACTGACAAGAACAGTAGCTCCTCTTCAGTCCAATACACTGTACTTGCTGGGAACAGACGCCAGTGCTATTTGCCCTGTGTATGACAATGGGAGCTCAATAGTTACTCTTCTTACCAAAAAAAACTCTTGCTCGTAGGATCAGAAACTGCATGTGATTCAACTCCATTTAAAACTGGGAAACAAACGCTAGCTGGCCTTACAAGAAACACACTCTGCTTTTGAGAAAAGAGCACTCTTATACTCTACTGTGTTTCCTACAGGGCCAAAACAGTGAGCTTGCTCAGAACAAAAGAACTGTGCTTCCTACACACACGGCCATATCTATTTCAATTCTGCTTAGGAAACTGACAAGATCAGTAGATCCTCTTCCGTCCCATACACTGTACTTGCTGGGAACAGACGCCAGTGCTATTTGCCCTGTGGATGACAATGGGAGAGCAGTAGTGACTCTTCTTACCAGAAAACAACTCTTGCTCGTAGGACCAGAAACTGCATGTGATTCAACTCCATTTAGGACTGGGAAACAAACGCTAGCTCGCCTTACAAGAAACACACTCTGCTTTTGAGAAAAGAGCACTCTTCTACTCTACTGGGTTTCCTATAGGGCCAGAATAGTGAGCTTGCTCAGAAAAAAAGAACTGTGCTTCCTACAAACACGGGCTATATCTAGTTCAACTCTGCTTAGGAAACTGACAAGAACAGTACCTCCTTTTCAGTCCAATACACTGTACATGCTGGGAACAGACGCCAGTGTTATTTGCCCTGTGTATGACAATGGGAGCGCAATAGTGACTCTTCTTACCAGAAAACCACTCTTGCTCGTAGGACCAGAAACTGCATGGGATTCAACTCCATTTAGGACTGGGAAACAAACGCTCGCTCGCCTTACAAGAAACACACTCTGCTTTAGAGAAAAGAGCACTCTTCTACTCTACTGTGTATCCTATGGGGTCCAAACAGTGAGCTTGCTCAGAACAAAAGAACTGTGCTTCCTACACACGGATCATATCTAGTTCAACTCTGCTTAGGAAACTGACAAGAACAGTAGCACCTATTCAGTCCAATACACTGTAATTGCTGGAAACAGACGTGAGTGCTATTTGCACTGTGTATGGCAATGGGAGCGTAATGTGACTTTTCTTACCAGAAAACAACTCTTGTTCATAGGACCAAAAACTGCATGTGATTCAACTCCATTTAGGACTAGGAAACAAACGCTAGCTCGCCTTACAAGAAACACACTCTGCTTTTGAGAAAAGAGTACTATTTTTCTCTACTGTGTTTCCTATAGGGCCAGAACAGTGATCTTGCTCAGAACATAAGAACTGTGCTTCCTACACACACGGGCCATATCTAGTTCAACTCTGCTTAGGAAACTGACAAGAACAGTAGCTCCTCTTCAGTCCAATACACTGTACATGCTGGGAACAGATGCCAGTGTTATTTGCCTTGTGTATGACAATGGGAGCACAATAGTGACTCTTCTTACCAGAAAACAACTCTTGCTCATAGGACCAGAAACTGCATGGGATTCAACTCCATTTCAGACTGGGAAACAAATGCTAGCTTGCCTTACAAGAAACACACTCTGCTTTTGATAAAGAGCACTCTTCTACTCTACTGTTTCCTATAGGGCCAGAACAGCGAGCTTGCTCAGAACAAAAGAACTGTGCTTCCTACACACACGGACCATATCTAGTTCAACTCTGCTTAGGAAACTGACAAGAACAGTAGCTCCTCTTCAGTCCAATACACTGTACTTGCTGGGAACAGACGCGAGTGCTATTTGCACTGTATATGGCAATTGGAGCGCAATAGTGACTCTTCTTACCAGAAAACAACTCTTGCTCATAGTACCAGAAACTGCATGTGTTTGAACTCCATGTAGGACTGTGAAACAAACGCTAGCTCGCCTTACAAGAAACACACTCTGCTTTTGATAAAGAGCACTCTTCTACTCTACTGTTTCCTATAGGGCCAGAACAGTGAGCTTTCTCAGAACAAAAGTTCTGTGCTTCCTACACAGACGGCCATATCCAGTTCAATTCTGCTTAGGAAACTGACAAGAACAGTAGATCCTCTTCAGTCCAATACACTGTACTTGCTGGGAACACACGCGAGTGCTATTTGCACTGTATATGGCAATTGGAGCGCAATAGTGAATCTTCTTACCAGAAAACAACTCTTGCTCGTAGGACCAGAAACTGCATGTGATTCAACTCCATTTAGGACTGGGAAACAAACGCTAGCACGCCTTACAAGAAACACACTCTGCTTTTGAGAAAAGAGCACTCTTCTACTCTACTGGGTTTCCTACAGGGCCAAAACAGTGAGCTTGCTCAGAACAAAAGAACTGTGCTTCTTACACACACGGGCCATATCTAGTTTAACTCTGCTTAGGAAACTGACAAGAACAGTAGCTTCTCTTCAGTCCAGTACACTGTAATTGCTGGGAACAGACGCGAGTGCTATTTGCACTGTGTATGGCAATGGGAGCGCAATAGTGACTTTCCTTACCAGAAAACAACTCTTGCTCATAGGACCAGAAACTGCATGTGGTTCAACTCCATTTAGGACTGGGAAACAAACGCTAGCTCGCCTTACAAGAAACACACTCTGCTTTTGAGAAAAGAGCACTCTTCTACTCTACTGTGTTTCCTTTAGGGCCAGAACAGTCAGGTTGCTCAGAACAAAGGAACTGTGCTTCCTACACACACTGCCATATCTAGTTCAATTCTGCTTAGGAACCTGACAAGAACAGTAGATCTTCTTCAGTCCAATACACTGTACATGCTGGGAACAGACGCCAGTTCTATTTGCCCTGTGTATGACAATGGGAGCGCAATAATGACTCTTCTTACCAGAAAACAACTCTTGCTCGTAGGACCAGAAACTGCATGTGATTCAACTCCATTTAGGACTGGGAAACAAACGCGAGAACGCTGTACAATAAAAACACTCTGCTTTAGAGAAAAGAGCACTCTTCTACTCTTCTGTGTGTCCTACGGGGTCCGAACAGTGAGCTTGCTCAGAACAAAAGAACTGTGCTTCCTACACACACGGGCCATATCTAGTTCATCTCTGCTTAGGAAACTGAGAAGAACAGTAGATCCTCTTCAGTCCAGTACACTGTACTTGCTGGGAACAGACACAAGTGCTATTTGCACTGTGTTTGGCAATGGGAGCATAACAGTGACTTTTTTTTTTACCAGAAAACAACTCTTGTTCATAGGACCAGAAACTGCATGTGATTCAACTCCATTTAGGACTGGGAAACAAACGCTAGCTCGCCTTACAAGAAACACACTCTTCTTTTGAGAATAGAGCTGTCTTCTACTCTTTGTGTTTCCTTTGGTGTCCAAACATTGAGCTTGCTCAGAACAAAAGAACTGTGCTTCCTACACACACGGGTCATATCTAGTTCAACTCTGCTTAGGAAACTGACAAGAACAGTAGCTCCTCTTCAGTCCAAAACACTGTACTTGCTGGGAACAGACACGAGTGCTATTTGCACAGTATATGGCATTTGGAGCGCAATAGTGACTCTTCTTACCAGAAAACAACTCTTGCTCGTAGGAACAGAAACTGCATGGGATTCAACTCCATTTCAGACTGGGAAACAAACGCTAGCTCGCCTTACAAGAAACACACTAAGCTTTTGAGAAAAGAGCACTCTTCTACTCTAATATGTTTCCTTTGGGGTCCGAACAGTGAGCTTGCTCAGAACAAAAGAACTGTGCTTCCTACACACACCGACTATATCTAGTTCAACCCTGCTTAGGAAACTGACAAGAACAGTACCTTCCCTTCAGTCCAATACACTGTACATGCTGGGAACAGACGCCAGTGCTATTTGCCCTGTGTATGACAATGGGAGAACAATAGTGTCTCTTCTTACCAGAAAACAACTCTTGCTCGTAGGACCAGAAACTGCATGTGATTCAACTCCATTTAGGACTGGGAAACAAACGCTAGCTCGCCTTACAAGAAACACACTCTGCTTTTGAGAAAAGAGCACTCTTCTACTCTACTGTGTTTCCTATAGGGCCAGAATAGTGAGCTTGCTCAGAAAAAAAGAACTGTGCTTCCTACACACATGGGCTATATCTAGTTCAACTCGGCTTAAAAAACTGACAAGAACAGTAGCTCCTCTTCATTCCAATACACTGTACTTGCTGGGAACAGACGCCAGTGCTATTTGCCCTGTGTATGACATTGGGAGCTCAATAGTGACTCTTCTTACCAAAAAAAACTCTTGCTCGTAGGACCAGAAACTGCATGTGATTCAACTCCATTTAGGACTGGGAAACAAACGCTAGCTTGCCTTACAAGAAACACACTCTGCTTTAGAGAAAAGAGCACTCTTCTACTCTACTGTGTTTCCTACAGGGCCAAAACAGTGAGCTTGCTCAGAACAAAAGAACTGTGCTTCCTACACACACGGCCATATCTAGTTCAATTCTGCTTAGGAAACTGACAAGAACAGTAGCTCTTCTTCAGTCCCATACACTGTACTTGCTGGGGACCGACGCCAGTGCTATTTGCCCTGTGGATGACAATGGGAGCGTAATAGTGACTCTTCTTACCAGAAAACAGCTCTTGCTCGTAGGACCAGAAACTGCATGGGATTCACCTCCATTTCAGACTGGGAAACAAACGCTAGCTCGCCTTCCAAGAAACACACTCTGCTTTTGAGAAAAGAGCACTCTTCTACTCTACTGTGTTTCTTATGGGGTCCGAACAGTGAGCTTGCTCAGAACAAAAGAACTGTGCTTCCTACACACACGGCCAAATCTAGTTCAATTCTGCTTAGGAACCTGACAAGAACAGTAGATCTTCTTCAGTCCAATACACTGTACATGCTGGGAACAGACGCCAGTGCTATTTGCCCTGTGTATGACAATGGGAGCACAATAGTTACTCTTCTTACCAGAAAACAACTCTTGCTCGTAGGACCAGAAACTCCATGTGATTCAACTCTACTTAGGACTGGGAAACAAACGCTATATGGCCTTACAAGACACACTCTGCTTTTGAGAAAAGAGCACTCTTCAACTCTACTGTGTTTCCTATGGGGTCCGAACAGTGAGCTTGCCCAGAACAAAAGAACTGTGCTTCGTACACACACGTACCATATCTAGTTTAACTCTGCTTAGGAAACTGACGAGAACAGTAACTCCTCTTCAGTCCAATACACTGTACATGCTGGGAACAGACGCGAGTGCTATTTGCACTGTGTATGAAAATGGGAGCGCAATAGTGACTCTTCTTACCAGAAAACAACTCTTGCTCATAGGACCAGAAACTGCATGGGATTCAACTCCATTTAGGACAGGGAACAAATGCTAGCTCGCCTTACAAGAAACATACTCTGCTTTTGAGAAAAGAGCACTCATCTTCTCTACTCTGTTTCCTATAGGGCCAGAACAGTAAGCTTGCTCAGAACAAAAGAACTGTGCTTCCTACACACACGGGCCATATCTAGTTCAACTCTGCTTAGGAAACTGACAAGAACAGTAGATCCTCTTCAGTTCAATACACTGTACTTGCTGGGAATAGACGCAAGGGCTATTTGTACTGTGTATGGCAATGGGAGCGCAGTAGTGACTCTTCTTACCAGAAAACAACTCTTGCTCTTATGACCAAAAACTACATGTTAATCAACTCCATTTAAGACTGGGAAACAAACGCAAGTTCACCTTACAAGAAACACACACTGCTTTTGACAAAAGAGCATTCTTCTACTCTATTGTGTTTCCTATGGGGTGCAAACAGTGAGCTTGCTCAGAAAAAAAGAACTGTGCTTTCTACACACACTGCCATATCTAATTCAATTCTGCTTAGGAACCTGACAAAAACAGTAGATCCTCTTCAGTCCAATACACTGTACATGCTGGGAACAGACGCCAGTGCTATTTCCTGTGTATGACAATGGGAGCGCAATAGCGACTCTTCTTACCAGAAAACAACTCTTGCTCGTAGGACCAGAAACTGCATGTTATTCAACTCCATTTAGGACTGGGAAACAAACGCGAGCTCGCTGTACAAGAAACACACTCTGCTTTTGAGAAAAGACCACTCTTCTACTCTTCTAAGTTTCCTATGGGGTCCGAACAGTGAGCTTGCTCAGAACAAAAGAACTGTGCTTCCTACACACACGGGCCATATGTAGTTTAACTCTGCTTAGGAAACTGACAAGAACAGTAGATTCTCTTCAGTCCAGTACACTGTACTTGCTGGGAACAGACGCCAGTGCTATTTGCACTGTGTATGGCAATGGGAGCACAATAGTGACTTTCCTTACCAGAAAACAACTCTTGCTCATAGGACCATAAACTGCATGGGGTTCAACTCCATTTAGGACTGGGAAACAAACGCTAGCTCGCCTTATAAGAAACACACTCTGCTTTTGAGAAACGAGCACTCTTCTACTCTACTGTGTTTCCTATGGGGTCCGAACAGTGAGCTTGCTCAAAACAAAAGAACTGTGCTTCCTACACACACGGGCCATATCTAGTTCAACTCTGCTTAGGAAACTGACAAGAACAGTAACTCCTCTTCAGTCCAATACACTGTACATGCTGGGAACAGACGCGAGTGCTATTTGCACTGTGTATGACAAAGGGAACACAATAGTGACTCTTCTTACCAGAAAACAACTCTTGCTCATAGGATCAGAAACTGCATGGGATTCAACTCCATTTAGGACTGGAAAACAAACGCTAGCTAGCATTACAAGAAACACACTCTGCTTTAGAGAAAAGAGCACTCTTCTACTCTACTGTGTTTCCTATAGGGCCAGAACAGTGAGCTTGCTCAGAACAAAAGAACTGTGCTTCCCACACACGGGCCATATCTAGTTCAACTCTGCTAAGGAAACTGACAAGAACAGTAGCTCCTCTTCAGTCCAATACACTGTGCTTGCTGGGAACACACGCCAGTGCTATTTGTCCTGTGTACGGCAATGGCAGTGCAATAGTGACTATTTTTACCATAAAACAATTCTTGCTCGTAGGACCAGAAACTGCTGTGATTCAACTCCATTAGGACTTGGAAACAAACTCTAGCTTGCCTTACAAGAAACACACTCTGCTTTTGAGAAAAGAGCACTCTTCTACTCTACTGTGTTTCCTATGGGGTCCAAACAGTGAGCTTGCTCAGAACAAAAGAACTGTGCTTCCTACACACACAGGCCCTATCTAGTTCAACTCTGCTTAGGAATCTGACAAGAACAGTAGCTCCTCTTCCTTCCAATACACTGTACTTGCTGGGAACAGACGCGAGTGCTATTTGCACTGTGTATGGCAATGGGAGTGCAATAGTGACTTTCCTTACCAGAAAACAACTCTTGCTCGTAGGACCAGAAACTGCATTTGATTCAATACCATTTAGGACTGGGAAACAAACGCTAGCTCGCCTTACAAGAAACACACTCTGGTTTTGATAAAAGAGCACTCTTCTACTCTACTGTGTTTCCTAGAGGGCCAGAACAGTGAGCTTCCTCAGAACAAATGAACTGTGCTTCCTACACACACGGGCCATATCTAGTTCAACTCTGCTTAGGAAACTGAGAAGAACAGTAGTTCCTCTTCAGTCCAATACACTGTACTTGCTGGGAACAGACGGGAGTGCTATTTGCACTGTATGGCAATGGGAGCGCAATAGTGACTTTCCTTACTAGAAAACAACTCTTGCTCGTAGGACCAGAAATTGCACGTGATTCAACTCCATTTAGGAATGGGAAACAAACGCTAGCTCGCCTTACAAGAAAAACTCTCTGCTTTTGAGAAAAGAGCACTCTTCTACTCTACTGTGTTTCCTATGGGGTCCGAACAGTGAGCTTGCTCAGAACAAAAGAACTGTGCTTCCTACACACACGGCCATATCTAGTTCAATTCTGCTTAGGAACCTGACAAGAACAGTAGATCCTCTTCAGTCCAATACACTGTACTTGCTTGAAGAGACGCCAGTGCTATTTGTCCTGTGTATGGCAATGGCAAGGCAATAGTGACTCTTCTTACCATAAAACAACTCTTGCTCATAGGACCAGTAACTGCATGTGATTCAACTCCATTTAGGACTGGGAAACAAACGCTCGCTCTCTCGCCTTACAAGAAACACACTCTGCTTTTGAGAAAAGAGCACTCTTCTACTCTACTGTTTCCTATAGGGCCAGAACAGTGAGCTTGCTCAGAACAAAAGAACTGCGCTTCCCACAAACGGGCCATATATAGTTCAACTCTGCCTAGGAAACTGACAAAAACAGTAGCTCCTCTTCAGTCCGATACACTGTACTTGCTGGGAACAGACGCGAGTGCTATTTGCACTGTGTATGGCATTTGGAGCGCAATAGTGACTCTTCTTACCAGAAAACAACTCTTGCTTGTAGGACCAAAAACAGCCTGTGACTCAACTCCACTTAGGACTGGGAAACAAACGTGAGCTCGCCTTACAAGAAACACACTATGCTTTAGAGAAAAGAGCACTCTTCTACTCTACTGTGTTTCGTATGTGGTCCGAACAGTGAGCTTGCTCAGAACAAAAGAACTGTGTTTCCTACACACGGCCATATCTAGTTCAATTCTGCTTAGGAACCTGACAAGAACAGTAGATCCTCTTCAGTCCAATACACTGTATTTGCTGCGAACAGAGGCCAGTGCTATTTGTCCTGTGTATGGCAATGGCAGCGCAATAGTGACTCTTCTTACCAGAAAAAAACTCTTGCTTGTAGTACCAGAAACTGCATGGGATTCATCTCCATTTAGGACTGCGAAACAAATGCTAGCTCACCTTACAAGAAACACACTCTTCTTTAGAGAAAAGAGCACTCTTCTACTCTACTGTGTATCCTTTGGGGTCCAAACAGTGAGCTTGCTCACAACAAATGAATTGTGCTTCCTATACACACGGGCCATATCTAGTTCAACTCTGCTTAGGATACTGACAAGAACAGTAGCACCTATTCAGTCCAATACACTGTACTTGCTGGGAACAGACGCTAGTGCTATTTGCAATGTGTATGGCAATGGGAGCGCAATGTGACTTTCCTTACCAGAAAACAACTCTTGTTCATAGGACCAGAAACTGCATGTGATTCAACTCCATTTAGGACTAGGAAACAAACGCTAGCTCGCCTTACAAGAAACACACTCTGCTTTTGAGAAAAGAGCACTCTTCTACTCTACTGTGTTTCCTATAGTGCCAGAACAGTGAGCTTGCTCAGAACATAAGAACTGTGCTTCCTACACACACGGGCCATATCTAGTTCAACTCTGCTTAGGAAACTGACAAGAACAGTAGATCCTCTTCAGTCCAATACACTGTACTTGCTGGGAAAGGACACGAGTGCTATTTTCACTGTGTATGGCAATGGGAGCGCAATAGTGACTTTCCTTACCAGAAAACAACTCTTGTTCCTAGGACCAGAAATTGCATGTGATTCAACTCCATTTAGTACTGGGAAACAAACGCTAGCTCTCCTTACATGAAACACACTCTGCTTTTGAGAAAAGAGCACTCTTCTACGCTACTGTGTTTCCTATGGTTTCCGAACATTGAGCTTGCTCAGAACAAAAGAACTGTGCTTCCTACACACACGGCCATATCTAGTTCAATTCTGCTTAGGAACCTGACAAGAACAGTAGATCCTCTTCAGTCCAATACACTGTACCTGCTGGGAACAGACGCCAGTGCTATTTGTCCTGTGTATGGCAATGGCAGCGCAATAGTGACTCTTCTTACCATAAAACAACTCTTGCTCATAGGACCAGAAACTGCATGTGATTCAACTCCACTTAGGACTGGGAAACAAACGCTAGCTCGCCTTAAAAGTAACACACTCTGCTTTTGAGAAAAGAGCACTCTTCTACTCTACTGTGTTTCCTATAGGGCTAGAAGAGTGAGCTTGGTCAGAACAAAAGAACTGTGCTTCCTACACACGGGCCATATCTAGTTCAACTCTGCTTAGGAAACTGACAAGAACAGTAGCTCCTATTCAGTCCAATACACTGTACTTGCTGGGAACAGACGCGAGTGCTATTTGCAGTGTGTATGGCATTTGGAGCGCAATATTGACTCTTCTTACCAGAAAACAACTCTTGTACATAGGACCAAAAACTGCCTGTGATTCAACTCCATTTAGGACTGGGAAACAAAAGCGAGCTCGCCTTACAAGAAACACACTCTGCTTTAGAGAAAAAGGCACTCTTCTACTCTACTGTGTTTCCTAAGGGGTCCGAACAGTTAGCTGCTCAGAACAAAAGAACTGTGCTTCCTACACACACGGCCATATCTAGTTCAATTCTGCTTAGGAACCTGACAAGAACAATAGATCCTCTTCAGTCCAATACACTGTACTTGCTGGGAACAGACGCCAGTGCTATTTGTCCTGTGTATGGCAATGGCAGCGCAATAGTGAGTATACTTACCATAAAACAACTCGTGCTCGTAGTACCAGAAACTGCATTTGATTCAACTCCATTTAGGACTGGGAAACAAATGCTAGCTCGCCTTACAAGAAACACACTCTGCTTTTGAGAAAAGAGCACTCTTCTACTCTACTGTGTTTCCTAAAGGGCCAGAACAGTGAGCTTGCTCAGAACATAAGAACTGTGCTTCCTACACACACGGGCCATATCTAGTTCAACTCTGCTTAGGAAACTGACAAGAAAAGTAGCACCTATTCAGTCCAATACACTGTACTTGCTGCGAAACTACGCCAGTGCTATTTGCAGTGTGTATGGCAATGGGAGCGTAAAAGTGACTTTCCTTACCAGTAAACAACTCTTGTTCGTAGGACCAGAAACTGCATGTGATTCAACTCCATTTAGAGCTAGGAAACAAACGCTGGCTCGCCTTACAAGAAACACGTTCTGCTTTAGAGAAAAGAGCACTCATCTACTCTACCCTTTTTCCTATAGGGCCAGAACAGTGAGCTTGCTCAGAACATAAGAACTGTGCTTCCTACACACACGGGCCATATCTAGTTCAACTCTGATTAGGAAACTGACAAGAACAGTAGCTCCTCTTCAGTCTGATACACTGTACTTGCTGGGAACAGACGCCAGTGCTATTTGTCCAGTGTATGGCAATGGCAGCGCAATAGTGACTATTCTTACCATAAAACAACTCTTGCTCGTGGGACCAGAAACTGCATGTGATTCAACTCCATTTAGGACTGGGAAACAAACGCTAGCTCGCCTTTCAAGAAAAACACTCTGCTTTAGAGAAAAGAGCACTCTTCTACTCTATTCTGTTTCCTATGGTGTCCAAACAGTGAGCTTGCTCAGAACAAAAGAACTGTGCTTCCTACACACACGGCCATATCTAGTTCAAGTCTGCTTAGTAACCTGACAAGAACAGTAGATCCTCTTCAGTCCAATACACTGTACTTGCTGGGAACAGACGCCAGTACTATTTGTCCTGTGTATGGCAATGGCAGCGCAATAGTGACTCTTCTTACCATAAAAAAACTCTTTCTCGTAGGACCAGAAACTGCATGTGATTCAACTCCATTTAGGACTGGGAAACAAACGCTAGCTCGCCTTACAAGAAACACACTCTGCTTTTGAGAAAAGAGCACTCTTCTACTCTACTGTGTTTCCTAAAGGGCCAGAACAGTGAGCTTGCTCAGAACAAAAGAACTGTGCTTCCTACACACGGGCCAGATCTAGTTCAACTCTGCTTAGGAAACTGCCAAGAACAGTAGCTCCTCTTCAGTCCAATACACTGTAATTGCTGGGAACAGACACGAGTGCTATTTGCACTGTGTAGGGCATTTGGAGCACAATAGTGACTTTTCTTACCAGAAAACAACTCTTGCTTGTAGGACCAAAAACTGCCTGTGACTCAATTCCATTTAGGACTGGGAAACAAATGCTAGCTCGCCTTACAAGAAACGCAATCTGCTTTAGAGAAAAGAGCAATCTTCTACTCTACTGTGTTTACTATGGGGTCCGAACAGTGAGCTTGCTCAGAACAAAAGATCTGTGCTTCCTACACACACTGCCATACCTAGTTCAATTCTGCTTAGGAACCTGACAAGAACAGTAGATCCTTTTCAGTCCAATACACTGTACTTGCTGGGAACAGACGCCAGTGCTATTTGTCCTGTTTATGGCAATGGCAGCGCAATAGTGAATATTCTTACCATAAAACAACTCTTGCTCATAGGACCAGAAACTGCATGTGATTCCACTCCATTTAAGACTGGGAAACAAACGCTAGCTCGCCTTACAATCAACACACTCTGCTTTAGCGAAAAGAGCACACTTCTACTCTACTGTGTTTCCTATAGGGCCAGAACAGTGGGCTTGCTCAGAACAAAAGAACTGTGCTTCCTACACACGGGCCAGATCTAGTTCAACTCTGCTTAGGAACCTGACAAGAACAGTAGATCCTATTCAGTCCAATACACTGTAATTGCTGGGAAGAGACACGAGTGCTATTTGCACTGTGTATGGCATTTGGAGCACAATAGTGACTTTTCTTTCCAGAAAACAACTCTTGCTCGTAGGACCAAAAACTGCCTGTGACTCAACTCCATTTAGGACTGGGAAACAAACTCTAGCTCGCCTTACAAGAAACACACTGTGCTTTAGAGAAAAGAGCACTCTTCTACTCTACTGTGTTTCCTATGGGGTCCGAACAGTGAGCTTGCTCAGAACTAAAGATCTGTGCTTCCTACACACACTGCCATATCTAGTTCAATTCTACTTAGGAACCTGACAAGAACAGTAGATCCTCTTCATTCCAATACACTGTACTTGCTGGGAACAGACCCCAGTGCTATTTGTCCTGTGTATGGCAATGGCAGCGCAATAATGACTCTTCTTACCAGAAAACAACTCTTGCTCATAGGACCAGAAACTGCATGTGATTCAATTCCATTTAGGACTGGGAAAAAAACGCTAGCTCGCCTTACAAGAAACACACTAAGCTTTATAGAAAAGAGCACTCTTCTAATCTACTGTGTTTCCTAAGGGGTCCAAACAGTGAGCTTGCTCAGAACAAAAGAACTGTGCTTCCTACACACGGGCCATATCTCGTTCAACTCTGCTTACGAAATTGACAAGAACAGTAGCTCCTATTCAGTCTTATACACTGTACTTGCTGGGAACAGACGCGAGTGCTATATGCACTGTGCATGCATTTTGGAGCGCAATAGTGACTCTTCTTACCAGAAAACAACTCTTGCTCGTAGAACCAAAAACTGCCTGTGACTCAACTCCAATTAGGACTGGGAAACAAACACGAGCTCGCCTTACTAGAAACACACTCTGCTTTAGAGAAAAGAGCACTCGTCTACTCTACTGTGTTTCCTTTAGTGCTATTTGCACTGTGTATGGCAATTGGAGCACAATAGTGACTCGTCTTACCAGAAAATAACTCTTGCTCGTAGGACCAGAAACTGCATGTGACTCAACTCCATTTAGGACTGGGAAACAAACTCTAGCTCGCCTTACAAGAAACACACTCTGCTTTTGAGAAAAGAGCACTCTTCTACACTACTGTGTTTCCAATAGGGCCAGAACAGTGAGCTTGCTCAGAACAAAAGAACTGTGCTTCCTACACACACGGGCCATATCTAGTTCAACTCTGCTTAGGAACCTGACAAGAACAGTAGCTCCTCTTCAGTCCAATACACTGTACTTGCTGGGAACAGACGCGAGTGCTATTTACACTGTGTATGGCAATGGGAGTGCAATAGTGACTTTCCTTACCAGAAAACATCTCTTGCTCGTAGGACCAGAAACTGCACGTGATTCAACTCCACTTAGGACTGGGAATCAAACGCTAGCTCGCCTTACAAGAAACACACTCTGCTTTAGAGAAAAGAGCACTCTTCTACTCTACTGTGTTTCCTATGAGCTCCAAACAGTGAGCTTGCTCAGAACAAAAGAACTGTGCTTCCTACACATGGGCCATATCTAGTTCAACTCTGCTTAGGAAACTGACAAGAACAGTAGCTTCTATTCAGTCCAATACACTGTACTTGCTGGGAACAGACGCGAGTGCTATTTGCACTGTGTATGGCATTTGGAGCGCAATAGTGACTCTTCTTACCAGAAAACAACTCTTGCTCATAGGACCAAAAACTGCCTGTGACTCAACTCCATTTAGGACTGGGAAACAAACGCGAGCTCGCCTTACAAGAAACACACTCTGCTTTAGAGCAAAGAGCACTCTTCTACTCTACTGTGTTTCCTATAGGGCCAGAACAGCGAGCTTGCTCAGAACATAATAACTGTGCTTCCTAAACACACGGGCCATATCTAGTTCAACTCTGCTTAGGAAACTGACAAGAACAGTAGCTCCTCTTCAGTCCGTTACACTGTACTTGCTGGGAAAAGACGCGAGTGCTATTTGCACTGTGTATGGCAATGGGAGCGCAATAGTGACTTTCCTTACCAGAAAATATCTGTTGCTCATAGGACCAGAAACTGCATGTGATTCAACTCCATTTAGGACTGGGAAACAAACGCTAGCTTGCCTTACAAAAAACACACTCTGCTTTTGAGAAAAGAGCACTCTTCTACTCTACTGTGTTTCCTATGGGGTCCGAACAGTGAGATTGCTCAGAACAAAAGAACTGTGCTTCCTACACACACGGACATATCTAGTTCAATTCTGCTTAGGAACCTGACAAGAACAGTAGATCCTCTTCAGTCCAATACACTGTGCTTGCTGGGAACAGACGCCAGTGCTATTTGTCCTGTGTATGGCAATGGCAGCGCAATAGTGACTCTTCTTAACATAAAACAACTCTTGCTCATAGGACCAGAAACTGCATGTGATTCAACTCCATTTAAGACTGGGAATCAAACGCTAGCTCGCCTTACAAGAAACACACTCTGCTTTAGAGAAAAGAGCACTCTTCTATTTTCTGTGTTTCCTGTACGGCCAGAACAGTGAGCTTGCTCAGAACAAAAGAACTGTGCTTCCTACACACGGGCCATATCTAGTTCAACTCTGCTTAGGACACTGACAAGAACAGTAGTTCCTTTTCAGTCCAATACACTGTGCTTGCTGGGAACAGACGCGAGTGCTATTTGCACTGTGTATGGCATTTGGAGTGCAATAGTGACTCTTCTTACCAGAAAACAACTCTTGCTCGTAGGACAAAAAACTGCATGTGACTCAACTCCATTTAGGACTGGGAAACAAACTCTAGCTCGCCTTACAAGAAACACACTCTGCTTTTGAGAAAAGAGGACTCTTCTACTCTACTGTGTTTCCTAAAAGGGCCAGAACAGTGAGCTTGCTCAGAACAAATGAACTGTGCTTCCTAGACACACGGGCCATATCTAGTTCAACTCTGCTTAGGAAACTGACAAGAAGAGTAGCTCCTGTTCAGTCCGATACACTGTACTTGCTGGGAAAAGACGCAAGTGCTATTTGCACTGTGTATGGCAAAGGGAGTGCAAGAGTGACTTTCCTTACCAGAAAACAACTCTTGCTCGTAGGACCAGAAACTGCATGTGATTCAACTCCATTTAGGACTGGGAAACAAACGCTAGCTTGCCTTACAAAAAACACACTCTGCTTTTGAGAAAAGAGCACTCTTCTCCTCTACTGTGTTTCCTATGGTTTCCGAACAGTGAGCTTGCTCAGAACAAAAGAACTGTGCTTCCTACACACACGGCCATATCTAGTTCAATTCTGCTTAGGAACCTGACAAGAACAGTAGCTCCTCTTCAGTATGATAAACTGTACTTGCTGGGAACAGACGCCAGTGCTATTTGTCCTGTGTATGGCAATGGCAGCGCAATAGTGACTCTTCTTACTATAAAACAACTCTTGCTCATAGGACCAGAAAATGCATGTGATTCCACTCCATTTAAGACTGGGAAACAAACGCTAGCTCGCCTTAAAATCAACACACTCTGCTTTATCGAAAAGAGCACTCTTCTACTCTTCTGTGTTTCCTATAGGGCCAGAACAGTGGGCTTGCTCAGAACAAAAGAGCTGTGCGTCCTATACACACGGCCATATCTAGTTCAATTCTCCTTAGGAACCTGACAAGAACAGTAGATCCTCTTCAGTCCAATACACTATACTTGCTGGGAACAGACGCCAGTGCTATTTGTCCTGTGTATGGCAATGGCAGCGCAATAGTGACTATCCTTACCAGAAAAAAACTCTTGTTCATAGGACCAGAAACTGCATGTGATTCAACTCCATTTAGAGCTAGGAAACAAACGCTAGCTTGCCTTACAAGAAACACACTCTGCTTTAGAGAAAAGAGCACTCATCTACTCTACTTTGTTTCCTATAGGGCCAGAACAGTGAGCTTGCTCAGAACATAAGAACTGTGCTTCCTATACACACGGGCCATATCTAGTTCAACTCTGCTTAGGAAACTGACAAGAACAATAGCTCCTCTTCAGTCCGATACACTGTACTTGCTGGGAACAGACGCCAGTGCTATTTGTCCAGTGTATGGCAATGGCAGCGCAATAGTGACTATTCTTACCATAAAACAACTCTTGCTCATAGGACCAGAAACTGCATGTGATTCCACTCCATTTTGGACTGGGAAACAAACGCTAGCTCGCCTTACAAGAAACACACTCTGCTTTAGAGAAAAGAGCACTCTTCTACTCTACTCTGTTTCCTATGGGGTCCAAACAGTGAGCTTGCTCAGAACAAAAGAACTGTGCTTCCTACACACACGTCCATATCTAGTTCAAGTCTGCTTAGTAACCTGACAAGAACAGTAGATCCTCTTCAGTCCAATACACTGTACTTGCTGGGAATAGACGCCAGTGCTATTTGTCCTGTGTATGGCAATGGCAGCGCAATAGTGACTCTTCTTACCATAAAAAAACTCTTGCTCGTAGGACCAGAAACTGCATGTGATTCAACTCCATTTAGGACTGGGAAAGAAACGCTAGCTCGAGTTACAAGAAACACACTCTGCTTTAGAGAAAAGAGCACTCTTCTACTCTACTGTGTTTCCCATAGGGCCAGAACAGTGAGCTTGCTCAGAACAAAAGAACTGTGCTTCCTACACACGGGCCAGATCTAGTTCAACTCTGCTTAGGAAACTGACAAGAACAGTAGCTCCTATTCAGTCCAATACACTGTAATTGCTGGGAAGAGACACGAGTGCTATTTGCACTGTGTATGGCATTTGGAGCACAATAGTGACTTTTCTTACCAGAAAACAACTCTTGCTCGTAGGACCAAAAACTGCCTGTGACTCAACTCCATTTAGGACTGGGAAACAAACTCTAGCTCGCCTTACAAGAAACACACTCTGCTTTAGAGAAAAGAGCACTCTTCTACTCTACTGTGTTTCCTATGGGGTCCGAACAGTGAGCTTGCTCAGAAATAAAGATCTGTGCTTCCTACACACACTGCCATATCTAGTTCAATTCTACTTAGGAACCTGACAAGAACAGTAGATCCTCTTCATTCCAATACACTGTACTTGCTGGGAAAAGACCCCAGTGCTATTTGTCCTGTGTATGGCAATGGCAGCGCAATAATGACTCTTCTTACCAGAAAACAACTCTTGCTCATAGGACCAGAAACTGCATGTGATTCAACTCCATTTAGGACTGGGAAACAAACGCTAGCTCGCCTTACAAGAAACACACTCAGCTTTATAGAAAAGAGCACTCTTCTAATCTACTGTGTTTCCTAAAAGGTCCAATCAGTGAGCTTGCTCAGAACAAAAGAACTGTGCTTCCTACACACGGGCCATATCTAGTTCAACTCTGCTTACGAAATTGACAAGAACAGTAGCTCCTATTCAGTCTTATACACTGTACTTGCTGGGAACAGACGCGAGTGCTATATGCACTGTGCATGCATTTTGGAGCGCAATAGTGACTCTTCTTACCAGAAAACAACTCTTGCTCGTAGAACCAAAAACTGCCTGTGACTCAACTCCATTTAGGACTGGGAAACAAACATGAGCTCGCCTTACAAGAAAAAAACTCTGCTTTAGAGAAAAGAGCACTCTTCTACTCTACTGTGTTTCCTTTAGGTCCAGAACAGTGAGCTTGCTCAGAACATAATAACTGTGCTTCCTACACACACGGGCCATATCTACTTCAACTCTGCTTAGGAAACTGACAAGAACAGTAGCTCCTCCTCAGTCCGATACACTGTACTAGCTGAGAACAGACGCGAGTGCTATTTGCACTGTGTATGGCAATTGGAGCACAATAGTGACTCGTCTTACCAGAAAACAACTCTTGCTCGTAGGACCAGAAACTGCATGTGACTCAACTCCATTTAGGACTGGGAAACAAACGCTAGCTCGACTTACAAGAACCACACTCTGCTTTTGAGAAAAGAGCACTCTTCTCCTCTACTGTGTTTCCTATGGGGTCCGAACAGTGAGCTTGCTCAGAACAAAAGAACTGTGCTTCCTACACACACGGCCATATCTAGTTCAATTCTGCTTAGGAACCGGACAAGAACAGTAGATCCTCTTCAGTCTAATACACTGTACTTGCTGGGAACAGACGCCAGTGCTATTTTTCCTGTGTATGGCAATGGCAGCGCAATAGTGACTCTTCTTACCATAAAACAACTCTTGCTCATAGGACCAGAAACTGCACGTGATTCAACTCTATTTAGGACTGGGAATCAAACGCTAGCTCGCCTTACAAGAAACACACTCTGCTTTAGAGAAAAGAGCACTCTTCTACTCTACTGTGTTTCCTATGGGCTCCAAACAGTGAGCTTGCTCAGAACAAAAGAACTGTGCTTCCTACACATGGGCCATATCTAGTTCAACTCTGCTTAGGAAACTGACAAGAACAGTAGCTTCTATTCAGTCCAATACACTGTACTTGCTGGGAACAGACGCGAGTGCTATTTGCACTGTGTATGGCATTTGGAGCGCAATAGTGACTCTTCTTACAAGAAAACAACTCTTGCTCATAGGACCAAAAACTGCCTGTGACTCAACTCCATTTAGGACTGGGAAACAAACGCGAGCTCGCCTTACAAGAAACACACTCTGCTTTAGAGCAAAGAGCACTCTTCTACTCTACTGTGTTTCCTATAGGGCCAGAACAGAGTGCTTGCTCAGAACATAATAACTGTGCTTCCTAAACACACGGGCCATATCTAGTTCAACTCTGCTTAGGAAACTGACAAGAACAGTAGCTCCTCTTCAGTCCGTTACACTGTACTTGCTGGGAAAAGACGCGAGTGCTATTTGCACTGTGTATGGCAAAGGGAGCGCAATAGTGACTTTCCTTACCAGAAAACTACTCTTGTTCGTAGGACCAGAAACTGCATGGGATTCAACTTCATTTAGGACTAGGAAACAAACGCTAGCTCGCCTTACAAGAAACCCACTCTGCTTTTGAGAAAAGAGCACTCTTCTACTCTATTGTGTTTCTTATAGGGCCAGAACAGTGAGCTTGCTCAGAACAAAAGAACTATGCTTCCTACACACACGGCCATATCTAGTTCAACTCAGCTTAGGAAACTGACAAGAACAGGAGCTCCTCTTCAGTCCGATACACTGTACTTGCTGGGAACAGACGAGAGTGCTATTTGCACTGTGTATGGCTATGGGAGCGCAATAGTGACTTTCCTTACCAGAAAACAAGTCTTGCTCGTAGGACCAGAAACTGCATGTGATTCAACTCCATTTAGGACTGGGAAACAAATGCTAGCTCGCCTTACAAGAAACACACTCTGCTTTTGAGAAAAGAGCAGTCTTCTTCTCTACTGTGTTTCCTATGGGGTCCAAAATGTGAGCTTGCTCTGAACAAAAGATCTGTGCTTCCTACACACACTGCCATATCTTGTTCAATTCTGCTTAGGAACTTGACAAGAACAGTAGATCCTCTTCAGTCCAATACACTGTACTTGCTGGGATCAGACGCCAGTGCTATTTGTCCTGTGTATGGCAATGGCAGCGCAATAGTGACTCTTCTTACCAGAAAACAACTCTTGCTCGTAGGACCAGAATCTGCATGTGATTCAACTCCATTTAGGACTGGGAAACAAAAGCTAGCTCGCCTTACAAGAAACACACTCTGCTTTTGAGAAATGTCACTCTTCTACTCTACTGTGTTTCTATAGGGCCAGAACAGTGAGCTTGCTCAGAACAAATGAATTGTGCTTCCTAGACACACGGGCCATATCTAGTTCAACTCTGCTTAGGAAACTGAGAAGAACAGTAGCTCTTCTTCAGTAGAATACACTGTACTTGCTGGGAACAGACTGGAGTGCTATTTGCACTGTGTATGGCAATAGGAGCGCAATAGTGACTTTCCTTACCAGAAAACATCTCTTGCTCGTAGGACCATTATCTGTATGTGATTCAACTCCATTTAGGACTGGGAAACAAAAGCTAGCTCGCCTTACAAGAAACACACTCTGCTTTAGAGAAAAGAGCACTCTTCAACTCTACTGTGTTTCCTATGGGGTCCAAACACTGAGCTTGCTCAGAACAAAGAACTGTGCTTCCTACACACACGGACCATATGTAGTTCAACTTTGCTTAGGAAACTGACAAGAACAGTAGCTCCTCTTCAGTCCAATACACTGTACTTGCTGGGAACAGACACGAGTGCTATTTGCACTGTGTATGGCAATGATTGCAATAGTGACTTTCCTTACCAAAAACAACTCTTGCTCGTAGGACCACAAACTGCATGTGATTCAACGCCATTTAGGACTGGGAAACAAATGCTAGCTCGCCTTACATGAAACACACTCTGCTTTTGAGAAAAGAGCACTCTTCTACTCTACTGTGTTTCCTATGGGGTCCAAACAGTGAGCTTGCTCAGAACAAAGAACTGTGCTTCCTACACACATGGACCATATCGAGTTCAACTCTGCTTAAGAAACTGACAAGATCAGTAGATCCTCTTCAGTCCAATACACTGTACTTCCTGGGAACATACGCGAGTGTTATTTGCACTGTGTATGGCAATGAGAGCACAATAGTGACTTTCCTTACCAGAAAACAACTCTTGCTTGTAGGACCACAAACTGCATTTGATTCAACGCCATTTAGGACTGGTAAACAAATGCTAGCTCGCCTTACAAGGAACACTCTCTGCTTTAGAGAAAAGAGCACTCTTCTACTCTACTGTGTTTCCTATAGGGCCAGAACAGAGAGCTTGCTCAGAACATAAGAACTGTGCTTCCTACACACACGGGCCATATCTAGTTCAATTCTACATAGGAAACTAACAAAAACAGTAGCTCCTCTTCAGTCCGATACACTGTACTTGCTGGGAACAGACGCGAATGCTATTTTTCCTGTGTATGGCAATGGCAGCGCAATAGTGACTCTTCTTACCAGATAACAACTCTTCCTCGTAGTACCAGAAACTGCATGATATTCAACTCCATTTAGGACTGGGAAACAAACGCTAGCTCACCTTGCAAGAAACACACTCTGCTTAGAGAAAAGAGCACTCTTCTACTCTATTGTGTTTCCTATGGTGTCCAAACAGTGAGCTTGATCAGAACAAAGAACTGTGCTTCCTACACACACGGATCATATATAGTTCAACTCTGCTTAGGAAACTGACAAGAACAGTAGATCCTCTTCATTCCGATACACTGTACTTGCTGGGAACTGACGTGAGTGCTATTTGCACTGTGTAATACAATGGGAGCTCAATAGTGACTCTTCTTACCAGAAAACAACTCTTGCTCTTGGACCAGAAATTGCATGGGATTCAACTCCATGTAGGAATGGGTTACAAACACTAGCTCGCCTTACAAGAAACACACTCTGCTTTTGAGAAAAGAGCACTCTTCTACTCTACTGTGTTTCCTATAGGGCCAGAAGAGTGAGCTTGCTCAGAACAAATGAACTGTGCTTCCTAGACACAAGGGCCATATCTAGTTCAACTCTGCTTAGGAAACTGACAAGAACAGTAGCTCCTCTTCAGTCCGATAAAGTGTACTTGCTGGGAACAGACGCGAGTGCTATTTGCACTGTGTATGGCAAATGGATCGCAATAGAGACTTTCCTTACCAGAAAACAACTCTTGCTCGTAGGACCAGAAACTGCATGTGATTCAACTGCGTTTAGGACTGGAAACAAATGTTAGCTCGACTTACATGAGACACACTCTGCTTTTGAGAAAAGAGCACTCTTCTACTCTACTGTGTTTTCTATGGGGTCCGAACAGTGAGCTTGTTCAGAACAAAAGAACTGTGCTTCCTACACACATGGGCCATATCTAGTTCAACTCTGCTTTGGAAACTGACAAGAACAGTAGCTCCTCTTCAGTCTGATACACTGTACTTGGTGGGAACAGATGCGAGTGCTATTTGCACTGTGTGTGGCAATGGGAGTGCAATAGTGACTTTCCTTACCAGAAAACAACTCTTGCTCATAGGACCACAAACTGCATGTGATTCAACTCCATTTATGACTGGGAAACAAAAGCTAGCTCGCCTTACAAGAAACACTCTCTGCTTTTGAGAAAAGAGCACTCTTCTACTCTACTGTGTTTCCTATGGGGTCCAAAAAGTGAGCTTGCTCAGAACAAAGAACTGTGCTTCCTACACACATGGACCATATCTAGTTCAACTCTGCTTAGGAAACTGATACCAACAGTAGCTCCTATTCAGTCCAATACACTGTACTTGCTGGGAACAGACGCGAGTGCTATTTGCACTTTGTATGGCATTTGGAGCACAATAGTCACTCTTCTTACCAGAAAACAACTCTTGCTCAAGGATCAAAAACTGCATGTGACTCAACTGCATTTAGGACTGGGAAACAAATGCTAGCTCGCCTTACAAGAAACACACTCTGCTTTTGAGAAAAGAGCACTCTTCTACTCTACTGTGTTTCCTATAGGGCCAGAACAGTGAGCTTGCTCAGAACAAAAAAACTGTGCTTCCTACACACGGGCCAGACCTATTTCAACTCTGCTTAGGAAACTGACACGAACAGTAGCTCCTATTCAGTCCAATACACTGTACTTGCTGGGAACAGACGCGAGTGTTATTTGCACTGTGTATGGCATTTGGAGCGCAATAGTGACTCTTTTACCAGAAAACAACTCTTGCTTGTAGGACCAAAAACTGCCTGTGACTCAACTCCATTTAGGATGGGAAACAAACGCTAGCTCTCCTTACAAGGAACACACTCTGCTTTAGAGAAAAGAGCACTCTTCTACTCTACTGTGTTTCCTATGGGGTCCGAACAGTGAGCTTGCTCAGAACAAAAGTTCTGTGCTTCCTACACACACTGCCATATCTAGTCAATTCTACTTAGGAACCTGACAAGAACAGTAGATCCTCTTCAGTCCAATACACTGTACTTGCTGGGAACAGACATCAGTGCTATTTGTCCTGTGTATGGCAATGGCAGCGCAATAGTGACTCTTCTTACCAGAAAACAACTCTTGCTCGTAGGACCAGAAACTGCATGTGATTCAACTCCATTTAGGACTGGGAAACAAACGCTAGCTCGCCTTCCAAAAAACATACTCTGCTTTAGAGAAAAGAGCACTCTTCTACTCTACTGTGTTTCCTATGGGGTCCAAACAGTGAGCTTGCTCAGAACAAAAGAACTGTGCTTCCTACACACGGGCCATATCTAGTTCAACTCTGCTTTTGAAACTGACAAGAACAGTAGCACCTATTCAGTCCAATACACTGTACTTGCTGGGAACAGACGCGAGTGCTATTTGCACTGTGTATGGCAATGGGAGCACAATAGTGACTTTCCTTACCAGAAAACAACTCTTGTTCGTAGGACCAGAAACTGCATGTGATTCAACTCCATTTAGAGCTAGGAAACAAACGCTAGATCGCCTTTCAAGAAACACACTCTGCTTTAGAGAAATGGGCACTCATCTACTCTACTGTGTTTCCTATAGGGCCAGAACAGTGAGCTTGCTCAGAACATAAGAACTGTGCTTCCTACACACACGGGCCGTATCTAGTTCAACTCTGCTTAGGAAACTGACAAGAACAGTAGCTCCTCTGCAGTCCGATACACTGTACTTGCTGGGAAGAGACGCCAGTGCTATTTGTCCTGTGTATGGCAATGGCAGCGCAATAGTGACTATTCTTACCATAAAACATCTCTTGCTCATAGGACCAGAAACTGCATGTGATTCCACTCCATTTAAGACTGGGAAACAAACGCTAGCTCGCCTTACAATCAACACACTCTGCTTTAGCGAAAAGAGCACTCTCCTACTCTACTGTTTTTCCTATAGGGCCAGAACAGTGGGCTTGCTCAGAACAAAAGAACTGTGCTTCCTACACACAAGGCCATATCTAGTTCAATTCTGCTTAGGAACCTGACAAGAACAACAGATCCTCTTCAGTCCAACACTGTACTTGCTGGAAACAGACGCCAGTGCTATTTGTCCTGTGTATGGCAATGGGAGCGCAATAGTGACTATTCTTACCATAAAACAACTCGTGCTCGTAGTACCAGAAACTGCATTTGATTGAACTCCATTTAGGACTGGGAAACAAACGTTAGCTCGCCTTACAAGAAACACACTCTGCTTTTGAGAAAAGAGCACTCTTCTACTCTACTGTGTTTCCTATAGGGCCAGAACAGTGAGCTTGCTCAGAACAAATGAACTGTGCTTCCTAGACACACGGGACATATCTAGTTCAACTCTGCTTAGGAAACTGAGAAGAACAGTAGCTCCTCTTCAGTCCGATACAGTGTACTTGCTGGGAACAGACGCGAGTGCTATTTGCACTGTGTATGGCATTTAGAGCACAATAGTGACTCTTCTTACCAGAAAACATCCATTGCTCATAGGACCAAAAACTGCATGTGACTCAACTCCATTTAGGACTGGGAAATAAACACGAGCTCGCCTTACAAGAAACACACTCTGCTTTAGAGAAAAGAGCACTCTTCTACTGTACTGTGTTTCCAATAGGGCCAGAACAGTGAGCTTGCTCAGAACATAATAACTGTGTTTCCTAAACACACGGGCCATATCTAGTTCAACTCTGCTTAGGAAACTGACAAGAACAGTAGCTCCTCTTCAGTCCGATACACTGTACTTGCTGGGAAAAGACGCGAGTGCTATTTGCGCTGTGTATGGCAAAGGGAGCGCAATAGTGACTTTCCTTACCAGAAAACAACTCTTGCTCGTAGGACCAGAAACTGCATGTGATTCAACTCCATTTAGGACTGGGAAACAAACACTAGCTTGCCTTACAAAAAAAACACTCTGCTTTTGAGAACAGAGCACTCTTCTACTCTGCTGTGTTTCCTATGGGGTCCGAACAGTGAGCTTGCTCAGAACAAAAGAACTGTGCTTCCTACACACACGGACCATATGTGGATCAACTCTGCTTAGGAAACTGACAAGAACAGTAGCTCCTCTTCAGACCAATACACTGTAATTGCTGGGAAAAGACGCGAGTGCTATTTGCACTGTGTATGGCAAAGGGAGCGCAATAGTGACTTTCCTTACCAGAAAACATCTCTTGCTCGTAGGACCAGAAACTGCATGTGATTCAACTCCATTTAGGACTGGGAAACAAACGCTAGCTTGCCTTACAAAAAACACACTCTGCCTTTGAGAAAAGAGCACTCTTCTACTCTACTGTGTTTCCTATGGGGTCCGAACAGTGAGATTGCTCAGAACAAATGAACTGTGCTTCCTAGACACACGGGCCATATCTAGTTCAACTCTGCTTAGGAAACTGACAAGAAGAGTAGCTCCTGTTCAGTCCGATACAGTGTACTTGCTCGGAACAGACGCGAGTGCTATTTGCACTGTGTATGGCAATGGGAGTGCAATAGTGACTTTCCTTACCAGAAAACAACTCTTGCTCGTAGGACCAGAAACAGCATGTGATTCAACTCCGTTTAGTACTGGGAAACAAATGCTAGCACGCCTTACATGAAACATACTCTGCTTTTGAGAAAAGAGCACTCTTCTACTCTATTGTGTTTCCTATGGGGTCCGAACAGTGAGCTTGCTCAGAACATAATAACTGTGCTTCCTACACACATGGGCCATATCTAGTTCAACTCTGCTTAGGAAACTGACAAGAACAGTAGCTCCTCTTCAGTCCGATACACGGTACTTGCTGGGAACAGATGCGAGTGCTATTTGCACTGTGTGTGGCAAAGGGATCTCAATAGTGACTTTCCTTACCAGAAAACAACTCCTGCTCCTAGGACCACAAACTGCATGTGATTCAACTCCATTTATGACTGGGAAACAAATGCTAGCTCGCCTTACAAGAAACACTCTCTGCTTTTGAGAAAAGAGCACTCATCTACTCTACTGTGTTTCCTATGGGGTCCAAACAGTGGGCTTGCTCAGAACAAAGAACTCTGCTTCCTACACACATGGACCATATCTAGTTCAACTCTGCTTAGGAAACTGACAAGAACAGTAGCTCCTATTCAGTCCAATACACTGTACTTGCTGGGAACAGATGCGAGTGCTATTTGCACTGTGTATGGCATTTGGAGCACAATAGTGACTCTTCTTACCAGAAAACATCTCTTGCTCATAGGACCAAAAACTGCATGTGACTCAACTCCATTTAGGACTGGGAAATAAACACGAGCTCGCCTTACAAGAAACACACTCTGCTCTTGAGAAAAGAGCACTCTTCTACTGTACTGTGTTTCCTATAGGGCCAGAACAGTGAGCTTGCTCAGAACATAATAACTGTGCTTCCTAAACACACGGGCCATATCTAGTTCAACTCTGCTTAGGAAACTGACAAGAACAGTAGCTCCTCTTCAGTCCGATACACTGTACTTGCTGAAAAAAAACGCGAGTGCTATTTGCACTGTGTAGGGCAAAGGGAGCGCAATAGTGACTTTCCTTACCAGAAAACAACTCTTGCTCGTAGGACCAGAAACTGCATGTGATTCAACTCCGTTTAGGACTAGGAAACAAACGCTAGCTCGCCTTACAAGAAACACACTCTGCTTTAGAGAAAAAAGCACTCATTTACTCTACTGTGTTTCCTATATGGCCAGAACAGTGAGCTTGCTCAGAACATAAGAACTGTGCTTCCTACACACACGGGCCATATCTAGTTCAACTCTGCTTAGGAAACTGACAAGAACAGTAGCTCCTCTTCAGTCCGATACACTGTACTTGCTGAGAACAGATGCGAGTGCTATTTGCACTGTGTATGGAAATTGGAGCACAATAATGACTCGTCTTACTAGAAAACAACTCTTGCTCGTAGGACAAAAAACTGCATGTGACTCAACTCCATTTAGGACTGGGAAACAAACTCTAGCTCGCCTTACAAGAAACACACTCTGCTTTTGAGAAAAGGGCACTCTTCTACTCTACTGTGTTTCTATAGGGCCAGAACAGTGAGCTTGCTCAGAACAAATGAATTGTGCTTCCTAGACACACGGGCCATAGCTAGTTCAACTCTGCTTAGGAAACTGAGAAGAACAGTAGCTCTTCTTCAGTAGAATACACTGTACTTGGTGGGAACAGACTGGAGTGCTATTTGCACTGTGTATGGCAATGGGAGCGCAATAGTGACTTTCCTTACCAGAAAACATCTCTTGCTCGTAGGACCAGAATCTGCATGTGATTCAACTCCATTTAGGACTGGGAAACAAATGCTAGCTTGCCTTACAAGAAACACACTCTGCTTTAGAGAAAAGAGCACTCTTCTACTCTACTGTGTTTCCTATGGGGTCCAAACACTGAGCTTGCTCAGAACAAAGAACTGTGCTTCCTACACACACGGACCATATGTAGTTCAACTTTGCTTAGGAAACTGACAAGAACAGTAGCTCCTCTTCAATCCACTACACTGTACTTGCTGGGAACAGACACGAGTGCTATTTGCACTGTGTATGGCAATGAGTGCAATAGTGACTTTCCTTACCAAAAACAACTCTTGCTCGTAGGACCACAAACTGCATGTGATTCAACGCCATTTAGGACTGGGAAACAAATGCTAGCTCGCCTTACATGAAACACACTCTGCTTTTGAGAAAAGAGCACTCTCTACTCTACTGTGTTTCCTATGGGGTCCAAACAGTGAGCTTGCTCAGAACAAAGAACTGTGCTTCCTACATACATGGACCATATCGAGTTCAACTCTGCTTAAGAAACTGACAAGATCAGTAGATCCTCTTCAGTCCAATACACTGTACTTCCTGGGAACATACGCGAGTGTTATTTGCACTGTGTATGGCAATGAGAGCACAATAGTGACTTTCCTTACCAGAAAACAACTCTTGTTCGTAGGAAAAGAAACTGCATGTGATTCAACTCCATTTAGGACTGGGAAACAAACGCTAGTTCGCCTTACAAGAAACACACTCTGCTTTTGAGAAAAGAGCACTCTTCTACTCTACTGTGTATCCTACTGGGTCCGAACAGTGAGCTTGCTCAGAAAAAAAAACTGTGCTTGCTACACACACGGCCATATCTAGTTCAAGTCTGCTTAGAAAACTGACAAGAACAGTAGCACCTATTCAGTCGGATACACTGTACTTGCTGGGAACAGACGCAAGTGCTATTTGCACTGTGTATGGCAATGGGAGCGCAATAGTGACTTTCCTTACCAGAAAACACCTCTTGTTCGTAGGACCAGAAACTGCATGTCATTCAACTCCTTTTAGAACTAGGAAACAAACGCTAGCTCGCCTTACAAGAAACACTCTCTGCTTTTGAGAAAAGAGCACTCTTCTACTCTACTGTGTTTCCTATAGGGCCAGAACAGAGAGCTTGCTCAGAACATAAGAACTGTGCTTCCTACACACACGGGCCATATCTAGTTCAATTCTACATAGGAAACTAACAAAAACAGTAGCTCCTCTTCAGTCCGATACACTGTACTTGCTGGGAACAGACGCGAATGCTATTTTTCCTGTGTATGGCAATGGCAGCGCAATAGTGACTCTTCTTACCAGATAACAACTCTTCCTCGTAGTACCAGAAACTGCATGGGATTCAACTCCATTTAGGACTGGGAAACAAACGCTAGCTCACCTTACAAGAAACACAATCTGCTTAGAGAAAAGAGCACTCTTCTACTCTATTGTGTTTCCTATGGTGTCCAAACAGTGAGCTTGATCAGAACAAAAGAACTGTGCTTCCTACACACACGGATCATATATAGTTCAACTCTGCTTAGGAAACTGACAAGAACAGTAGATCCTCTTCATTCCGATACACTGTACTTGCTGAGAACAGACGCGAGGGCTACTTGCACTTTGTATGGCAATTGGAGCACAAGAGTGACTCTTCTTACCAGAAAACAACTCTTGCTCGTAGGACAAAAAACTGCATGTGACTCAACTCCATTTAAGACTGGGAAAAAAACTCTAGCTCGCCTTACAAGAAACACACTCTGCTTTTGAGAAAAGAGCACTCTTCTACTCTACTGTGTTTCCTATAGGGCCAGAAGAGTGAGCTTGCTCAGAACAAATGAACTGTGCTTCCTAGACACAAGGGCCATATCTAGTTCAACTCTGCTTAGGAAACTGACAAGAACAGTAGCTCCTCTTCAGTCCGATAAAGTGTACTTGCTGGGAACAGACGCGAGTGCTATTTGCACTGTGTATGGCAAATGGATCGCAATAGAGACTTTCCTTACCAGAAAACAACTCTTGCTCGTAGGACCAGAAACTGCATGTGATTCAACTGCGTTTAGGACTGGAAACAAATGTTAGCTCGACTTACATGAGACACACTCTGCTTTTGAGAAAAGAGCACTCTTCTACTCTACTGTGTTTTCTATGGGGTCCGAACATGAGCTTGTTCAGAACAAAAGAACTGTGCTTCCTACACACATGGGCCATATCTAGTTCAACTCTGCTTTGGAAACTGACAAGAACAGTAGCTCCTCTTCAGTCTGATACACTGTTCTTGGTGGGAACAGATGCGAGTGCTATTTGCACTGTGTGTGGCAATGGGAGTGCAATAGTGACTTTCCTTACCAGAAAACAACTCTTGCTCATAGGACCACAAACTGCATGTGATTCAACTCCATTTATGACTGGGAAACAAAAGCTAGCTCGCCTTACAAGAAACACTCTCTGCTTTTGAGAAAAGAGCACTCTTCTACTCTACTGTGTTTCCTATGGGGTCCAAAAAGTGAGCTTGCTCAGAACAAAGAACTGTGCTTCCTACACACATGGACCATATCTAGTTCAACTCTGCTTAGGAAACTGATACGAACAGTAGCTCCTATTCAGTCCAATACACTGTACTTGCTGGGAACAGACGCGAGTGCTATTTGCACTGTGTATGGCATTTGGAGCACAATAGTCACTCTTCTTACCAGAAAACAACTCTTGCTCAAGGATCAAAAACTGCATGTGACTCAACTGCATTTAGGACTGGGAAACAAATGCTAGCTCGCCTTACAAGAAACACACTCTGCTTTTGAGAAAAGAGCACTCTTCTACTCTACTGTGTTTCCTATAGGGCCAGAACAGTGAGCTTGCTCAGAACAAAAAAACTGTGCTTCCTACACACGGGCCAGACCTATTTCAACTCTGCTTAGGAAACTGACACGAACAGTAGCTCCTATTCAGTCCAATACACTGTACTTGCTGGGAACAGACGCGAGTGTTATTTGCACTGTGTATGGCATTTGGAGCGCAATAGTGACTCTTTTACCAGAAAACAACTCTTGCTTGTAGTACCAAAAACTGCCTGTGACTCAACTCCATTTAGGATGGGAAACAAACGCTAGCTCTCCTTACAAGGAACACACTCTGCTTTAGAGAAAAGAGCACTCTTCTACTCTACTGTGTTTCCTATGGGGTCCGAACAGTGAGCTTGCTCAGAACAAAAGTTCTGTTCTTCCTACACACACTGCCATATCTAGTTCAATTCTACTTAGGAACCTGACAAGAACAGTAGATCCTCTTCAGTCCAATACACTGTACTTGCTGGGAACAGACATCAGTGCTATTTGTCCTGTGTATGGCAATGGCAGCGCAATAGTGACTCTTCTTACCAGAAAACAACTCTTGCTCGTAGGCCCAGAAACTGCATGTGATTCAACTCCATTTAGGACTGGGAAACAAACGCTAGCTCGCCTTCCAAAAAACATACTCTGCTTTAGAGAAAAGAGCACTCTTCTACTCTACTGTGTTTCCTATGGGGTCCAAACAGTGAGCTTGCTCAGAACAAAAGAACTGTGCTTCCTACACACGGGCCATATCTAGTTCAACTCTGCTTTCGAAACTGACAAGAACAGTAGCACCTATTCAGTCCAATACACTGTACTTGCTGGGAACAGACGCGAGTGCTATTTGCACTGTGTATGGCAATGGGAGCACAATAGTGACTTTCCTTACCAGAAAACAACTCTTGTTCGTAGGACCAGAAACTGCATGTGATTCAACTCCATTTAGAGCTAGGAAACAAACGCTAGATCGCCTTTCAAGAAACACACTCTGCTTTAGAGAAATGGGCACTCATCTACTCTACTGTGTTTCCTATAGGGCCAGAACAGTGAGCTTGCTCAGAACATAAGAACTGTGCTTCCTACACACACGGGCCGTATCTAGTTCAACTCTGCTTAGGAAACTGACAAGAACAGTAGCTCATCTGCAGTCCGATACACTGTACTTGCTGGGAAGAGACGCCAGTGCTATTTGTCCTGTGTATGGCAATGGCAGCGCAATAGTGACTATTCTTACCATAAAACATCTCTTGCTCATAGGAACAGAAACTGCATGCGATTCCACTCCATTTAAGACTGGGAAACAAACGCTAGCTCGCCTTACAATCAACACACTCTGCTTTAGCGAAAAGAGCACTCTCCTACTCTACTGTTTTTCCTATAGGGCCAGAACAGTGGGCTTGCTCAGAACAAAAGAACTGTGCTTCCTACACACAAGGCCATATCTAGTTCAATTCTGCTTAGGAACCTGACAAGAACAACAGATCCTCTTCAGTCCAACACTGTACTTGCTGGAAACAGACGCCAGTGCTATTTGTCCTGTGTATGGCAATGGGAGCGCAATAGTGACTATTCTTACCATAAAACAACTCGTGCTCGTAGTACCAGAAACTGCATTTGATTCAACTCCATTTAGGACTGGGAAACAAACGTTAGCTCGCCTTACAAGAAACACACTCTGCTTTTGAGAAAAGAGCACTCTTCTACTCTACTGTGTTTCCTATAGGGCCAGAACAGTGAGCTTGCTCAGAACAAATGAACTGTGCTTCCTAGACACACGGGACATATCTAGTTCAACTCTGCTTAGGAAACTGAGAAGAACAGTAGCTCCTCTTCAGTCCGATACAGTGTACTTGCTGGGAACAGACGCGAGTGCTATTTGCACTGTGTATGGCATTTAGAGCACAATAGTGACTCTTCTTACCAGAAAACATCCATTGCTCATAGGAACAAAAACTGCATGTGACTCAACTCCATTTAGGACTGGGAAATAAACACGAGCTCGCCTTACAAGAAACACACTCTGCTTTAGAGAAAAGAGCACTCTTCTACTGTACTGTGTTTCCAATAGGGCCAGAACAGTGAGCTTGCTCAGAACATAATAACTGTGTTTCCTAAACACACGGGCCATATCTAGTTCAACTCTGCTTAGGAAACTGACAAGAACAGTAGCTCCTCTTCAGTCCGATACACTGTACTTGCTGGGAAAAGACGCGAGTGCTATTTGCGCTGTGTATGGCAAAGGGAGCGCAATAGTGACTTTCCTTACCAGAAAGCAACTCTTGCTCGTAGGACCAGAAACTGCATGTGATTCAACTCCATTTAGGACTGGGAAACAAACGCTAGCTTGCCTTACAAAAAAAACACTCTGCTTTTGAGAACAGAGCACTCTTCTACTCTGCTGTGTTTCCTATGGGGTCCGAACAGTGAGCTTGCTCAGAACAAAAGAACTGTGCTTCCTACACACACGGACCATATGTGGATCAACTCTGCTTAGGAAACTGACAAGAACAGTAGCTCCTCTTCAGACCAATACACTGTAATTGCTGGGAAAAGACGCGAGTGCTATTTGCACTGTGTATGGCAAAGGGAGCGCAATAGTGACTTTCCTTACCAGAAAACATCTCTTGCTCGTAGGACCAGAAACTGCATGTGATTCAACTCCATTTAGGACTGGGAAACAAACGCTAGCTTGCCTTACAAAAAACACACTCTGCTTTTGAGAAAAGAGCACTCTTCTACTCTACTGTGTTTCCTATGGGGTCCGAACAGTGAGATTGCTCAGAACAAATGAACTGTGCTTCCTAGACACACGGGCCATATCTAGTTCAACTCTGCTTAGGAAACTGACAAGAAGAGTAGCTCCTGTTCAGTCCGATACAGTGTACTTGCTCGGAACAGACGCGAGTGCTATTTGCACTGTGTATGGCAATGGGAGTACAATAGTGACTTTCCTTACCAGAAAACATCTCTTGCTCATAGGACCAGAAACAGCATGTGATTCAACTCCGTTTAGTACTGGGAAACAAATGCTAGCACGCCTTACAAGAAACATACTCTGCTTTTGAGAAAAGAGCACTCTTCTACTCTATTGTGTTTCCTATGGGGTCCGAACAGTGAGCTTGCTCAGAACATAATAACTGTGCTTCCTACACACATGGGCCATATCTAGTTCAACTCTGCTTAGGAAACTGACAAGAACAGTAGCTCCTCTTCAGTCCGATACACTGTACTTGCTGGGAACAGATGCGAGTGCTATTTGCACTGTGTGTGGCAAAGGGATCGCAATAGTGACTTTCCTTACCAGAAAACAACTCCTGCTCCTAGGACCACAAACTGCATGTGATTCAACTCCATTTATGACTGGGAAACAAATGCTAGCTCGCCTTACAAGAAACACTCTCTGCTTTTGAGAAAAGAGCACTCTTCTACTCTACTGTGTTTCCTATGGGGTCCAAACAGTGGGCTTGCTCAGAACAAAGAACTGTGCTTCCTACACACATGGACCATATCTAGTTCAACTCTGCTTAGGAAACTGACAAGAACAGTAGCTCCTATTCAGTCCAATACACTGTACTTGCTGGGAACAGATGCGAGTGCTATTTGCACTGTGTATGGCATTTGGAGCACAATAGTGACTCTTCTTACCAGAAAACATCTCTTGCTCATAGGACCAAAAACTGCATGTGACTCAACTCCATTTAGGACTGGGAAATAAACACGAGCTCGCCTTACAAGAAACACACTCTGCTCTTGAGAAAAGAGCACTCTTCTACTGTACTGTGTTTCCTATAGGGCCAGAACAGTGAGCTTGCTCAGAACATAATAACTGTGCTTCCTAAACACACGGGCCATATCTAGTTCAACTCTGCTTAGGAAACTGACAAGAACAGTAGCTCCTCTTCAGTCCGATACACTGTACTTGCTGAGAAAAGACGCGAGTGCTATTTGCACTGCGTAGGGCAAAGGGAGCGCAATAGTGACTTTCCTTACCAGAAAACAACTCTTGCTCGTAGGACCAGAAACTGCATGTGATTCAACTCCGTTTAGGACTAGGAAACAAACGCTAGCTCGCCTTACAAGAAACACACTCTGCTTTAGAGAAAAAAGCACTCATTTACTCTACTGTGTTTCCTATATGGCCAGAACAGTGAGCTTGCTCAGAACATAAGAACTGTGCTTCCTACACACACGGGCCATATCTAGTTCAACTCTGCTTAGGAAACTGACAAGAACAGTAGCTCCTCTTCAGTCCGATACACTGTACTTGCTGAGAACAGATGTGAGTGCTATTTGCACTGTGTATGGAAATTGGAGCACAATAATGACTCGTCTTACTAGAAAACAACTCTTGCTCGTAGGACAAAAAACTGCATGTGACTCAACTCCATTTAGGACTGGGAAACAAACTCTAGCTCGTCTTACAAGAAACACACTCTGCTTTTGAGAAAAGGGCACTCTTCTACTCTACTGTGTTTCTATAGGGCCAGAACAGTGAGCTTTCTCAGAACAAATGAATTGTGCTTCCTAGACACACGGGCCATAGCTAGTTCAACTCTGCTTAGGAAACTGAGAAGAACAGTAGCTCTTCTTCAGTAGAATACACTGTACTTGCTGGGAACAGACTGGAGTGCTATTTGCACTGTGTATGGCAATGGGAGCGCAATAGTGACTTTCCTTACCAGAAAACATCTCTTGCTCGTAGGACCAGAATCTGCATGTGATTCAACTCCATTTAGGACTGGGAAACAAAAGCTAGCTTGCCTTACAAGAAACACACTCTGCTTTAGAGAAAAGAGCACTCTTCTACTCTACTGTGTTTCCTATGGGGTCCAAACACTGAGCTTGCTCAGAACAAAGAACTGTGCTCCCTACACACACGGACCATATGTAGTTCAACTTTGCTTAGGAAACTGACAAGAACAGTAGCTCCTCTTCAATCCAATACACTGTACTTGCTGGGAACAGACACGAGTGCTATTTGCACTGTGTATGGCAATGAGTGCAATAGTGACTTTCCTTACCAAAAACAACTCTTGCTCGTAGGACCACAAACTGCATGTGATTCAACGCCATTTAGGACTGGGAAACAAATGCTAGCTCGCTTACAAGAGACACTCTCTGCTTTTGAGAAAAGAGCACTCTTCTACTCTACTGTGTTTCCTATGGGGTCCAAACAGTGGGCTTGCTCAGAACAAAGAACTGTGCTTCCTACACACATGGACCATATCTAGTTCAACTCTGCTTAGGAAACTGACAAGAACAGTAGCTCCTATTCAGTCCAATACACTGTACTTGCTGGGAACAGATGCGAGTGCTATTTGCACTGTGTATGGCATTTGGAGCACAATAGTGACTCTTCTTACCAGAAAACATCTCTTGCTCATAGGACCAAAAACTGCATGTGACTCAACTCCATTTAGGACTGGGAAATAAACACGAGCTCGCCTTACAAGAAACACACTCTGCTCTTGAGAAAAGAGCACTCTTCTACTGTACTGTGTTTCCTATAGGGCCAGAACAGTGAGCTTGCTCAGAACATAATAACTGTGCTTCCTAAACACACGGGCCATATCTAGTTCAACTCTGCTTAGGAAACTGACAAGAACAGTAGCTCCTCTTCAGTCCGATACACTGTACTTGCTGAGAAAAGACGCGAGTGCTATTTGCACTGTGTAGGGCAAAGGGAGCGCAATAGTGACTTTCCTTACCAGAAAACAACTCTTGCTCGTAGGACCAGAAACTGCATGTGATTCAACTCCGTTTAGGACTAGGAAACAAACGCTAGCTCGCCTTACAAGAAACACACTCTGCTTTAGAGAAAAAAGCACTCATTTACTCTACTGTGTTTCCTATATGGCCAGAACAGTGAGCTTGCTCAGAACATAAGAACTGTGCTTCCTACACACACGGGCCATATCTAGTTCAACTCTGCTTAGGAAACTGACAAGAACAGTAGCTCCTCTTCAGTCCGATACACTGTACTTGCTGAGAACAGATGCGAGTGCTATTTGCACTGTGTATGGAAATTGGAGCACAATAATGACTCGTCTTACTAGAAAACAACTCTTGCTCGTAGGACAAAAAACTGTATGTGACTCAACTCCATTTAGGACTGGGAAACAAACTCTAGCTCGCCTTACAAGAAACACACTTTGCTTTTGAGAAAAGGGCACTCTTCTACTCTACTGTGTTTCTATAGGGCCAGAACAGTGAGCTTTCTCAGAACAAATGAATTGTGCTTCCTAGACACACGGGCCATAGCTAGTTCAACTCTGCTTAGGAAACTGAGAAGAACAGTATCTCTTCTTCAGTAGAATACACTGTACTTGGTGGGAACAGACTGGAGTGCTATTTGCACTGTGTATGGCAATGGGAGCGCAATAGTGACTTTCCTTACCAGAAAACATCTCTTGCTCGTAGGACCAGAATCTGCATGTGATTCAACTCCATTTAGGACTGGGAAACAAATGCTAGCTTGCCTTACAAGAAACACACTCTGCTTTAGAGAAAAGAGCACTCTTCTACTCTACTGTGTTTCCTATGGGGTCCAAACACTGAGCTTGCTCAGAACAAAGAACTGTGCTTCCTACACACACGGACCATATGTAGTTCAACTTTGCTTAGGAAACTGACAAGAACAGTAGCTCCTCTTCAATCCAATACACTGTACTTGCTGGGAACAGACACGAGTGCTATTTGCACTGTGTATGGCAATGAGTGCAATAGTGACTTTCCTTACCAAAAACAACTCTTGCTCGTAGGACCACAAACTGCATGTGATTCAACGCCATTTAGGACTGGGAAACAAATGCTAGCTCGCCTTACATGAAACACACTCTGCTTTTGAGAAAAGAGCACTCTTCTACTCTACTGTGTTTCCTATGGGGTCCAAACAGTGAGCTTGCTCAGAACAAAAGAACTGTGCTTCCTACACACACGGCCATATCTAGTTCAATTCTGCTTAGGAACCTGACAAGAACAGTAGATCCTCTTCAGTTCAATACACTGTACTTGCTGGGAACAGACGCCAGTGCTATTTGTCCTCTGTATGGCAATGGCAGCGCAATAGTGACTATTCTTACCATAAAACAACTCTTGATCGTAGGACCAGAAACTGCATGTGATTCCCCTCCATTTAGGACTAGGAAACAAACGCTAGCTCGCCTTACAAGAAACACACTCTGCTTTAGAGAAAAGAGCACTCTCCTACTCTACAGTGTTTCCTATGGGGTCCAAACAGTGAGCTTGCTCAGAACAAAAGAACTGTGCTTCCTACACACAAGGACCATATGTAGTTCAACTCTGTTTGGAAACTGAGAAGAACAGTAGCTCCTCTTCAGTCCAATACACTGTACTTGCTGGGAACAGACGGGAGGGCTATTTGCACTGTGTATGGCAATGGGAGTGCAATAGTGCCTTTCCTTACCAGAAAACAACTCTTGCTCGTAGGACCAGAAACTGCATGTGATTCAACTCCATTTAGTACTGGGAAACAAACGCTAGTTCGCCTTACAAGAAACACACTCTGCTTTTGAGAAAAGAGCACTCTTCTACTCTACTGTGTATCCTATGGGGTCCGAACAGTGAGCTTGCTCAGAAAAAAAAAACTGTGCTTGCTACACACACGGCCATATCTAGTTCAAGTCTGCTTGGGAAACTGACAAGAACAGTAGCACCTATTCAGTCCGATACACTGTACTTGCTGGGAACAGACGCAAGTGCTATTTGCACTGTGTATGGCAATGGGAGCGCAATAGTGACTTTCCTTACCAGAAAACACCTCTTGTTCGTAGGACCAGAAACTGCATGTCATTCATCTCCATTTAGAACTAGGAAACAAACGCTAGCTCGCCTTACAAGAAACACACTCTGCTTTAGAGAAAAGAGCACTCTTCTACTCTACTGTGTTTCCTATAGGGCCAGAACAGTGAGCTTGCTCAGAACATAAGAACTGTGCTTCCTACACACACGGGCCATATCTAGTTCAATTCTACATAGGAAACTAACAAAAACAGTAGCTCCTCTTCAGTCCGATACACTGTACTTGCTGGGAACAGACGCGAATGCTATTTTTCCTGTGTATGGCAATGGCAGCGCAATAGTGACTCTTCTTACCAGATAACAACTCTTCCTCGTAGTACCAGAAACTGCATGGGATTCAACTTCATTTAGGACTGGGAAACAAACGCTAGCTCGCCTTACAAGAAACACACTCTGCTTAGAGAAAAGAGCACTCTTCTACTCTATTGTGTTTCCTATGGTGTCCAAACAGTGAGCTTGATCAGAACAAAAGAACTGTGCTTCCTACACACACGGATCATATATAGTTCAACTCTGCTTAGGAAACTGACAAGAACAGTAGATCCTCTTCATTCCAATACACTGTACTTGCTGAGAACAGACGCGAGGGCTACTTGCACTGTGTATGGCAATTGGAGCACAAGAGTGACTCTTCTTACCAGAAAACAACTCTTGCTCGTAGGACAAAAAACTGCATGTGACTCAACTCCATTTAAGACTGGGAAACAAACTCTAGCTCGCCTTACAAGAAACACACTCTGCTTTTGAGAAAAGAGCACTCTTCTACTCTACTGTGTTTCCTATAGGGCCAGAGAGTGAGCTTGCTCAGAACAAATGAACTGTGCTTCCTAGACACAAGGGCCATATCTAGTTCAACTCTGCTTAGGAAACTGACAAGAACAGTAGCTCCTCTTCAGTCCGATAATGTGTACTTGCTGGGAACAGACGCGAGTGCTATTTGCACTGTGTATGGCAAATGGATCGCAATAGAGACTTTCCTTACCAGAAAACAACTCTTGCTCGTAGGAACAGAAACTGCATGTGATTCAACTGCGTTTAGGACTGGAAACAAATGTTAGCTCGACTTACATGAGACACACTCTGCTTTTGAGAAAAGAGCACTCTTCTACTCTACTGTGTTTTCTATGGGGTCCGAACAGTGAGCTTGCTCAGAACAAAAGAACTGTGCTTCCTACACACATGGGCCATATCTAGTTCAACTCTGCTTAGGAAACTGACAAGAACAGTAGCTCCTCTTTAGTCTGATACACTGTACTTGGTGGGAACAGATGCAAGTGCTATTTGCACTGTGTGTGGCAATGGGAGCACAATAGTGACTTTCCTTACCAGAAAACAACTCTTGCTCATAGGACCACAAACTGCATGTGATTCAACTCCATTTATGACTGGGAAACAAAAGCTAGCTCGCCTTACAAGAAACACTCTCTGCTTTTGAGAAAAGAGCACTCTTCTACTCTACTGTGTTTCCTATGGGGTCCGAACAGTGAGCTTGCTCAGAACAAAAGATCTGTGCTTCCTACACACACTGCCATATCTAGTTCAATTCTACTTAGGAACCTGACAAGAACAGTAGATCCTCTTCAGTCCAATACACTGTACTTGCTGGGAACAGACCCCAGTGCTATTTGTCCTGTGTATGGCAATGGCAGCGCAATACTGACTCTTCTTACCAGAAAACAACTCTTGCTCGTAGGACCAGAAACTGCATGTGATTCAACTCCATTTAGGACTGGGAAACAAACGCTAGCTCGCCTTCCAAGAAACATACTCTGCTTTAGAGAAAAGAGCACTCTTCAACTCTACTGTGTTTCCTATGGGGTCCAAACAGTGAGCTTGCTCAGAACAAAAGAACTGTGCTTCCTACACACAGGCCATATCTAGTTCAACTCTGCTTTCGAAACTGACAAGAACAGTAGCTCCTATTCAGTCCAATAAAATGGACTTGCTGGGAACAGATGTGAGTGCTATTTGCACTGTGCATGGCATCTGGAGCGCAATAGTGACTATTTTTACCAGAAAACAACTCTTGCTCGTAGGACCAAAAACTGCCTGTTACTCAACTCCATTTAGGACTCGGAAACAAACACGAGCTGGCATGACAAGAAACACACTCTGCTTTAGAGAAAAGAGCACTCTTCTACTCTACTGTGTTTCCTATAGGGCCAGAACAGTGAGCTTGCTCAGAACATAATAACTGTGCTTCCACACACACGGGCCATATCTACTTCAACTCTGCTTAGGAAACTGACAAGAACAGTAGCTCCTCTTCAGTCCGATACAGTGTACTTGCTGAGAACAGACGCGAGTGCTATTTGCACTGTATATGGCAATTGGAGCACAATAGTGACTCGTCTTACCAGAAAACAACTTTTGCTCATAGGACCAGAAACTGCATGTGACTCAACTCCATTTAGGACTGGGAAACAAACGCTAGCTCGCCTTACAAGGAACACACTCTGCTTTAGAGAAAAGAGCACTCTTCTACTCTACTGTGTTTCCTATGGGGTCCGAACAGTGAGCTTGCTCAGAACAAAAGATCTGTGCTTCCTACACACACTGCCATATCTAGTTCAATTCTACTTAGGAACCTGACAAGAACAGTAGATCCTCTTCAGTCCAATACACTGTACTTGCTGGGAACAGACCCCAGTGCTATTTGTCCTGTGTATGGCAATGGCAGCGCAATAGTGACTCTTCTTACCAGAAAACAACTCTTGCTCGTAGGACCAGAAAGTGCATGTGATTCAACTCCATTTAAGAGTGGGAAACAAACGCTAGCTCGCATTCCAAGAAACACACTCTGCTTTAGAGAAAAGAGCACTCTTCTACTCTACTGTGTTTCCTATGGGGTCCAAACAGTGAGCTTGCTCAGAACAAAAGAACTGTGTTTCCTACACACGGGCCATATCTAGTTCAACTCTGCTTTCGAAACTGACAAGAACAGTAGCTCCTATTCAGTCCAATACAATGTACTTGCTGGGAACAGATGCGAGTGCTATTTGCGCTGTGCATGGCATCTGGAGCGCAATAGTGACTATTTTTACCAGAAAACAACTCTTGCTCGTAGGACCAAAAACTGCCTGTTACTCAACTCCATTTAGGACTGGGAAACAAACACGAGCTCGCATGACAAGAAACACACTCTGCTTTAGAGAAAAGAGCACTCTTCTACTCTACTGTGTTTCCTAGAGGGCCAGAACAGTGAGGTTGCTCAGAACATAATAACTGTGCTTCCACACACACGGGCCATATCTACTTCAACTCTGCTTAGGAAACTGACAAGAACAGTAGCTCCTCTTCAGTCCAATACACTGTACTTGCTGAGAACAGACGCGAGTGCTATTTGCACTGTATATGGCAATTGGAGCACAATAGTTACTCGTCTTAAAAGAAAACAACTTTTGCTCGTAGGACCAGAAAATGCATGTGACTCAACTCCATTTAGGACTGGGAAACAAACTCTAGCTCCCCTTACAAGAAACACACTCTGCTTTTGAGAAAAGAGCACTCTTCTACTCTACACTGTTTTCTATAGGGTCCAAACAATGAGCTCGCTCAGAACAAAAGAACTGTGCTTCCTACACACACGGACCATATGTAGATCAACTCTGCTTAGGAAACTGACAAGAACAGTAGCTACTCTTCAGACCAATACACTGTACTTGCTGGGAACAGATGCGAGTGCTATTTGCACTGTGTATGGCATTTGGAGCACAATAGTGACTCTTCTTACCAGAAAACATCTCTTGCTCATAGGACCAAAAACTGCATGTGACTCAACTCCATTTAGTAGTGGGAAATAAACACGAGCTCGCCTTACAAGAAACACACTCTGCTCTTGAGAAAAGAGCACTCTTCTACTGTACTGTGTTTCCAATAGGGCCAGAACAGTGAGCTTGCTCAGAACATAATAACTGTGCTTCCTAAACACACGGGCCATATCTAGTTCAACTCTGCTTAGGAAACTGACAAGAACAGTAGCTCCTCTTCAGTCCGATACACTGTACTTGCTGAGAAAATACGCGAGTGCTATTTGCACTGTGTAGGGCAAAGGGAGCGCAATAGTGACTTTCCTTACCAGAAAACAACTCTTGCTCGTAGGACCAGAAACAGCATGTGATTCAACTCCGTTTAGGACTAGGAAACAAACGCTAGCTCGCCTTACAAGAAACACACTCTGCTTTAGAGAAAAAAGCACTCATTTACTCTACTGTGTTTCCTATATGGCCAGAACAGTGAGCTTGCTCAGAACATAAGAACTGTGCTTCCTACACACACGGGTCATATCTAGTTCAACTCTGCTTAGGAAACTGACAAGAAGAGTAGCTCCTCTTCAGTCCCATACTCTGTACTTGCTGGGAACAGACGCGAGTGCTATTTGCACTTTGTATGGCAATGGGAGCGCAATAGTGAATTTCCTTACCAGAAAACAACATTTGCTCGTAGGACCAGAAACTGCATTTGATTCAACTCCATTTAGGACTGGGAAACAAACGGTAGCTCGACTTATAAGAAACATACTCTGCTTTTGAGAAAAGAGCACTCTTTTACTCTACTGTGTTTCCTACAGGGCCAGAACAGTGAGCTTGCTCAGAACAAAAGAACTGTGCTTCCTACACACATGGGCCATATCTAGTTCAACTCTGCTTAGGAAATTGACAAGAACAGTAGCTCCTCTTCAGTCCAATACACTGTACTTGCTGGGAACAGACGCGAGTGCTATTTGCACTGTGTATGGCAATGGGAGCTCAATAGTGACTCTTCTTACTAGAAAACAACTCTTGCTCATAGGACCAGAAAGTGCATGGGATTCAACTCCAAGTAGGACTGGGAAACAAACACAAGCTCGCCTTACAAGAAACACACTCTGCTTTTGAGAAAAGAGCACTCTTCTACTCTACTGTGTTTCCTATAGGGCCAGAACAGTGAGCTTGCTCAGAAAAAAAGAACTGTGCTTCCTACATACACGGGCCATATCTAGGTCAACTCTGCATAGGAAACTGACAAGAACAGTAGCTCCTCTTCAGTCCAATACACTGTACTTGCTAGGAACAGACGCAAGTGCTTTTTGCACTGCTTATGGCAATGGGAGCGCAATAGTGACTCTTCTTACCAGAAAACAACTCTTGCTCGTAGGACCAGAAACTGCATGGAATTCAACTCCATGTAGGACTGGATAACAAACACAAGCTCACCTTACAAGAAAAACACTCTGCTTTTGAGAAAAGAGCACTCTTCTACTCTACTGTGTTTCCTATAGGGCCAGAACAGTGAGCTTGCTCAGAACAAAAGAACTGTACTTCCTACCCACACGGGCCATATCTACTTCAACTCTGCATAGGAAACTGACAAGAACAGTAGCTCCTCTTCAGTCCAATACACTGTACTTTTTGGGAACAGACGCGAGTGCTATTTGCACTGTGTATGGTAATGGGAGCGCAATAGTGACTCTTCTTACCAGAAAACATCTCTTGCTCGTAGGACCAGAAACTGCATGGGATTCAACTCCAGGTAGGACTGGGAAACAAACACAAGCTGGCCTTAAAAGAAACACACTCTGCTTTTGAGAAAAGAGCACTCTTCTACTCTTCCGTGTTTCCTATAGGGCCAGAACAGTGAGCTTGCTCAGAACAAAAGAACTGTGCTTCCTACACACACGGGCCATATCTAGTTCAACTCTGCTTAGGAAACTGACAAGAACAGTAGCTCCTTTTCAGTCCAATACACTGTACTTGCTGGAAAAGACGCGAGTGCTATTTGCACTGTGTAGGGCAATGGGAGTTCAATAGTGACTCTTCTTACCAGAAAACAACTCTTGCTTGTAGGACCAGAAACTGCATGGGATTCAACTCCATGTAGGACTGGGAAACAAACACAAGCTCGCCTTACAAAAAACACACTCTGCTTTTGAGAAAAGAGCACTCTTCTACTCTACTGTGTTTCCTATAGGGCCAGAACAGTGAGCTTGCTCAGAACAAAAGAACTGTGCTTCCTACACACACGGGCCATATCTAGTTCAACTCTACTTAGGAAATTGACAAGAACAGTAGCTCCTCTTCAGTCCAATACACTGTACTTGCTAGGAACAGACGCGAGTGCTATTTGCACTGTGTATGGCAATTGGGAGCTCAATAGTGACTCTTCTTACCAAAAACAACTCTTGCTTGTAGGACCAGAAACTGCATGGGATTCAACTCCATGTAGGACTGGGAAACAAACACAAGCTCGCCTTACAAGAAACACACTCTGCTTTTGAGAAAAGAGCACTCTTCTACTCTACTGTGTTTCCTATAGGTCCAGAAAAGTGAGCTTGCTCAGAACAAAAGAACTGTGCTTCCTACAAACACGTGCCATATCTAGTTCATCTCTGCTTAGGAAACTGACAAGAACAGTAGCTCCTCTTCAGTCCAATACACTGTACATGCGGGGAACAGACGACAGTGCTATTTGTTCTGTATATGACAATGGGAGCACAATAGTGACTTTACTTACCAGAAAACAACTCTTTCTTGTAGGACCGGAAACTGCATGTGATTCAACTCCATTTAGGACTGGGAAACAAACTCTAGCTTGCCTTACAGGAAACACACGCTGCTTTTGAGAAAAGAGCACTCTTCTACTCTACTGTGTTTCCTATGGTGTCCGAACAGTGAGCTTGCTCATAACAAAAGAACTGTGTTTCCTACACACATGGGCCATATCTAGTTCAACTCTGCTTAGGAAACTGACAATAACAGTAGCTCTTCTTCAGTCCAATACACTGTACTTTCTGGAAACAGACGCGAGTGCTTTTTTAACTGTGTATGGCAATGGGAGCTCAATAGTGACTCTTCATACCAGAAAACAACTCTTGTTCGTAGGACCGAAAACTGCATGGGATTCAACTCCATGTAGGACTGGTAACAAACACTAGCTCGCCTTACAAGAAACACACTCTGCTTTTGAGAAAAGAGCACTCTTCTACTCTACTGTGTTTCCTATAGGGCCAGAACAGTGAGCTTGCTCAGAACAAAAGAACTGTGCTTCCTACACACACGGGCCATATCTAGTTCAACTCTGCTTAGGAATTTGAAAAGAACAGTAGCTCCTCTTCAGTCCAATAAACTGTACTTGCTGGGAACAGACGCGAGTGCTATTTGCACTGTGTATGGCAATGGGAGCTCAATAGTGACTCTTCTTACTAGAAAACAACTCTTGCTCATAGGACCAGAAACTGCATGGGATTCAACTCCATGTAGGACTGGGAAACAAACACAAGCTAGCCTTACAAGAAACACACTCTGCTTTTGAGAAAAGAGCACTCTTCTACTCTACTGTGTTTCCTATAGGGCCAGAACAGTGAGCTTGCTCAGAAAAAAAGAACTGTGCATCCTACACACACGGGCCATATCTAGTTCAACTCTGCATAGGAAACTGACAAGAACAGTAGCTCCTCTTCAGTCCAATACACTGTACTTGCTAGGAACAGACGCAAGTGCTTTTTGCACTGTGTATGGCAATGGGAGCGCAATAGTTCCTCTTCTTACCAGAAAACAACTCTTGCTCGTAGGATGAGAAAATGCATGGGATTCAACTCCATGTAGGACTGGATAACAAACACAAGCTCACCTACAAGAAAAACACTCTGCTTTTGAGAAAAGAGCACTCTTCTACTCTACTGTGTTTCCTATAGGGCCGGAACAGTGAGCTTGCTCAGAACAAAAGAACTGTGCTTCCTACCCACACGGGCCATATCTAATTCAACTCTGCATAGGAAACTGACAAGAACAGTAGCTCCTCTTCAGTCCAATACACTGTACTTGCTGGGAACAGACGCCAGTGCTATTTGCCCTGTGTGTGACAATGGGAACACAATACTGACTCTTCTGACCAGAAAACATCTCTTGCTCATAGGACCAGAAACTGCATGTGATTCAACTCCATTTAGGACTGGGAAACAAACTCTAGCTAGCCTTACAGGAAACACACTCTGCTTTTGAGAAAAGAGCACTCTTCTACTCTACTGTGTTTCCTATGGTGTCCGAACAGTGAGCTTGCTCAGAACAAAAGAACTGTGCTTCCTACCGACACGGGCCATATCTAATTCAACTCTGCATAGGAAACTGACAAGAACAGTAGCTCCTCTTCACTCCAATACACTGTACTTGCTGGTAACAGACGCGAGTGCTATTTGCACTGTTTAGGACAATGGGAGTTCAATAGTGACTCTTCTTACCAGAAAACAACTCTTGCTTGTAGGACCAGAAACTGCATGGGATTCAACTCCATGTAGGACTGGGAAACAAACACAAGCTCGCCTTACAAGAAACACACTCTGCTTTTGAGAAAAGAGCACTCTTCTACTCTACTGTGTTTCCTATAGGGCCAGAACAGTGAGCTTGCTCAGTACAAAAGAACTGTGCTTCCTACACACACGGGCCATATCTAGTTCATCTCTGCTTAGGAAACTTTCAAGAACAGTTGCTCGTCTTCAGTCCAATACACTGTACATGCGGGGAACAGACGACAGTGCTATGTGCTCTGTGTATGACAATGGGAGCGCAATAGTGACTTTCCTTACCAGAAAAAAACTCTTTCTTGTAGGACCGGAAACTGCATGTGATTCAACTCCATTTAGGACTAGGAAACAAACTCTAGCTTGCCTTAGAGGAAACACACTCTGCTTTTGAGAAAAGAGCACTCTTCTACTCTACTGTGTTTCCTATGGTGTCCGAACAGTGAGCTTGCTAAGAACACAAGATCTGTGCTTCCTACAGACACGGGCCATATCTAGTTCAACTCTGGTTAGGAAACTGACAAGAACAGTAGCTCCTCTTCAGTCCAATACACTGTACTTTCTGGAAACAGACGCGAGTGCTTTTTGCACTGTGTATGGCAATGGGAGCGCAATAGTGACTCTTCTTACCAGAAAACAACTCTTGCTAGTAGGACCAGAAACTGCATGGGATTCAACTCCATGTATAACTGGGTAACATACGCTAGCTCGCCTTACAGGAAAAACACTCTGCTTTTGAGAAAAGAGCACTCTTCTACTCTACTGTGTTTCCTATAGGGCCAGAACAGTGAGCTTGAACAGAACAAAAGAACTGTGCTTCCTAAACACACGGGCCATATCTAGTTCAACTCTGCTTAGGAAACTGACAAGAACAGTAGCTCCTCTTCAGTCCAATACACTGTACTTGCTGGGAACAGACGCGAGTGCTATTTGCACTGTGTATGGCAATGGGAGCACAATAGTGACTCTTCTTACCAGAAAACTACTCTTGATCATAGGACCAGAAACTGCAAGGGATTCAACTCCATGTAGGACTGGGTAACAAATACTAGCTCGCCTTACAAGAAACACACTCTGCTTTTGAGAAAAGAGCACTCTTCTACTCTACTGTGATTCCTATAGGGCCAGAACAGTGAGCTTTCTCAGAACAAAAGAACTGTGCTTCCTACCCACACGGGCCATATCTAGTTCAACTCTGCTTAGGAAACTGACAAGAACAGTAGCTCCTCTTCAGTCCAATACACTGTACTTGCTGGGAACAGACGCGAGTGCTATATGCACTGTGTATGGCAATGGGAGGGCAATAGTGACTCTTCTTACCAGAAAACAACTCTTGCTCGTAGGACCAGAAACTGCATGGGATTCAACTCCATGTAGGACTGGGTAACAAATGCTAGCTTGCCTTACAAGAAAAACACTCTGCTTTTGAGAAAAGAGCACTCTTCTACTCTACTGTGTTTCCTATGGTGTCCGAACAGTGAGCTTGCTCAGAACAAAAGAACTGGGCTTCCTACACACACGGGCCATATCTAGTTCAACTCTGCTTAGGAAACTGACAAGAACAGTAGCTCCTCTTCAGTCCAATACACTGTACTTGCTGGGAACAGACGCGAGTGCTATTCGCACTGTGTATGGCAATGCGAGCGCAATAGTGACTCTTCTTACCAGAAAACAGCTCTTGCTCATAGGACCAAAAACTGCATGTGATTCAACTCCATTTACGACTGGGAAACAAAAGCTAGCTTTCCTTACAAGAAACACACTCTGCTTTTGAGGAAAGAGCACTCTTCTACTCTACTGTGTTTCCTATGGTGTCAGAACAGTGAGCTTGCTCAGAACAAAAGAACTGGGCTTCCTACACACACGGGCCATATCTAGTTCAACTCTGCTTAGGAAACTGACAATAACAGTAGCTCCTCTTCAGTCCAATACACTGTACTTGCTGGGAACAGACGCGAGTGCTATTCGCACTGTGTATGGTAATGCGAGCGCAATAGTGACTCTTCTTACCAGAAAACAAATCTTGCTTGTAGGACCAGAAACTGCTCGGGATTCAACTCCATGTAGGACTGGGTAACAAACACTAGCTCGCCTTACAAGAAACACACTGTGCTTTTGAGAAAAGAGCACTCTTCTACTCTACTGTGTTTCCTATAGGGCCAGAACAGTGAGCTTGCTCAGAACAAAAGAACTGTGCTTCCTACACACTCGGGCCATATCTAGTTCCACTCTGCTTAGGAAACTGACAAGAACAGTAGCTCCTCTGCAGTCCAATACACTGCACTTGCTGGGAACAGACGAGAGTGCTATTTGCCCTGTGTATGACAATGGGCGCACAATACTGAGTCTTCTTACCAGAAAACACCTCTTGCACATAAGACCAGAAACTGCATGTGATTCAACTCCATTTAGGACTAGGAAACAAACTCTAGCTCACCTTACAGGAAACACACTCTGCTTTTGAGGAAAGAGCACTCTTCTACTCTACTGTGTTCCCTTAGGGCCAGAACAGTGAGCTTGCTCAGAACAAAAGAACTGTGCTTCCTACACACACGGCCACATCTAGGTCGCCTTTGCTTAGGAAACTGACAAGAACAGTAGCTC